>NC_136597.1:13221476-13313976 GCF_910589615.1 Taurulus bubalis | reverse complement strand
TTTAGACAAGTTGCCATTGAAGTAGAGGAAGTGTTCAAAGGAATAAGTGGAGTTGAGTGTGGGGAGGTGTCTGGGGTGTCTCCCCTCTTCCCTAAAGAGAAGGCCTGGGAGGGGGTCCCTAGATAGCGCTGTGGGGGACAGGTGAGGGACGGAGCTGTCACTGGGCCCACATTCACACACACACACACACACACACACACACACACACACACACACACACACACACACACACACACACACACACACACACACACACACACACATATAGAAGACAGAGACTGTTTGACTGGTCCAGTACAAATGCTCCATGGATTGCACCACATTTTGGGGGTAACAGTTTGTGGAGTATCTTCTTTTTTATTATTATTTTAGAAAAGTTACACTAAAGTTCTGAAAGATTTGGTCTGACGTATGTATAGTTGCAGGAGTAAATATAGTAATGGCTTGGAGAAAGTCTGTACAGGGCTTACAAAACAAAACCTCACGGCTGACATGCCTCTCTGCCTCTCTGTTTCTGACAAAAAGAAAAACACACAGGGCTCGTGTCACACCAGCCCTCTCCATAACCAGCCTGATTGCTAAGTGAGAAAATACTTGCCAAATCAAATGTACTGAGCCACTGAGGAAGAGCAACACACACGTTCGTTCTTGTCTGCACACACACACACACACACACACACACACACACACACACATACGCTTAAGTTTCATAACAACCTTTCATTTCTCGAGCAGCGGGGCCTTCCTTCAGAATAACGCTCCTGTCATCCCAGCCACAGGGGGCTAAATTATTAGAATACTCTAATTCTTCCCTTCTTCCTCCCACCCGCCCTCTCTTACTTTCCAGCACTCTGCCACTCATAATTTTTCTTTTCATTGTTGCCAATTTAGAGGCAATCCCTCCCATTAATGATGCCAACTGTTCTAAATGGTGTGGCTGAGAGAAGGAGGAGGGGGAGATGTCAGCGAGAGGGAAGCGGTGCACGTGTGGCACAGACAATGCTCTAGATTTTACAAGCTGCTGTGCAGATATAAATGGATGATATACTGACTTTCACCCATCTCGCTCTCCTGTTCTCCCACATGCTCTGATTGTTAAACAGGCTTTGTTTTATTAACTGTTTAAATGTACATATGTGGCTTTATTTGCCTGTCACTAGTAAGCATATTTTGGGAGATTAAGAAATATATCTACATCTGTTTCCTGTGCAGGGTCTACTCGGATGCATAAAACTTTGGAATATATTTTCACTACGAATCAATTAGATCATATACTTTTATGGCCTTTGTATTGGCAAGTGGCAAGCTATGTAAAAAACACTTTCTTTTTGTATTGACTGAATGAAAAGTACAATAAAACTGAATACATCAGCGAGGACAGTGATGATACAGCAAAATGGCACTTAGAATATTGTTATTGTCTTTTTATGTGTTCTCCTGAGAGCAGCTATACCTACAGAAACATATAGAAAAGCACATCATAAATATTTAAAGTTGAGATTTATTCACATACATCAATCTGTGTTATGAACAGGAGAAATAATGTCAATATTTCATCTCGAAGAAATAATGCCAAAGACACAGAATTTACCTTGTATTGAAGCTGAATCTGCATGTTTGTAATTTGGATTGTCTTGGGGGGGGGGGGGGGGGAAGAGCTGCATAATCTTCTTTGGAGGAAACATACAGAACTTAGTTGCAATACTTGGATATATATATTTTTTAATGTCTTTTAAGAATGCTTGAAAATACTAGACCCTCTGACCTTGTTTAAATAAAACATATTAGTAAATAAATATCTTGTTGGCTGAAGGATGCTGGATCAATATAGGGGCCTAAGTAAGGATTTTTTTCTAGACATACCTGTGTTCAAAATTAATCTGTAATATATTTTCTCATGATGTTCTTTATTGCAAACCTCTACAATCACATGCTAATTTTAAGTTTGCTTCCCACATATAAAAGATATGATTTCCAAATGTACTACTTTTATTTCCAAGTTACATATTGCATTTAATATGATAACTAAATATGATAATTTAAATAGCACGGTTAATTATTTTCATACCTTATCGGAAGCGATCACAATCACAGGTAAATGGGGAGTGAAGATGTAGACACCGAAATACACATGGGGAAGGAGTGAGAGAGCAAAATAAACATTGATTGGTTTGAGAAAAGAGGGCGAGAGACAGAGACAGTGAGTGAGCGAGACTTAGTTAAGCTGTGTGATGGAACTGCGCTGCTATCTTAAATGAGGAATCCCATATGAAGGTCTGGATTAACCAAATTTAATCCCTCATCAAACAGACAATAACAGTGCAGCCTAATCCCCCCAATTCTCAGATTAGCAGCGCTCCTGCTCTCGTCTTGGCAGCGCAGTAGGGGCCGGTGCCGGCCCATTGAGCTCTCCTCCACAATGACCTCTGGATGAGAACGGGCTTACGAGCCGCAAGCCCGAGCTTCATCACAGCAGCTGCTAGTCAACAAAGTTTCACGGTATGAACAGTTATATGAAACATTCACAGGACATGGCAGGGTGGACATTTGGGAGTTCTGCTTTGACCTGATTATTTTATTTTTTTATTCGTTAAGTAAAAATGTGCCTCTAGATATTTCAAAACATGTCCATAAATATAGTATATGATTAGCAGGTTATATAGAAAAAATAAAGCTCAAAGAAGGTGTTTCAGTGCACTTGACTTTGAAGACCTTGATTGTATTACAAAACCTGTAATTAGAGGATGAGATACGGGGGATGTAATTGCCTCTAAGAGTGAGTACCCTGGAGTCAACAAATATGTTCATCAAGCAAATAAAGGATTAACGTGTATATGTTCACTTCACTCCTTAACCCGTCTGATTCATCTGGGAAATGCAAAGCACAACATAAGGCGAGAGGCTGAGAGAGACGGAGAGAACCAGGGAAAACAAGAAGAGAGAGAACGGGCCAAAAGTGCTGACACCCGCTCTTCTGAGCCGACTGGATGACTCGTTTCCTGAGATAAAACGTAAATAGGCAAATGCTCACTGGGAATATGTGTTTTACTGAGAATCATTTATTCATGTTTTTCTTTACTTTTACTTTGAATTTAGTGAAATATCACTTCAGAACAATACGATCCCAAACTCTTTGAATTTCCAGATATTTTGTGCTGATTTAGTTTCTGTGCTACAGTCTCATAAAAGTTGACCACAGGTAGAGCTTTATGTGGAAATGTACCCACAGAGGCAGGACTTATGTCAAGGTCTGGTTAACTAGTTTGTTTTTGCTGATGGAGTCATGAACAACAAATTTGGGCATATAGCAGAATTTTTGATTTAAACTCCTGTTGACTAACTCCTGCTTTGTCTGTCGCTTGTGCGAATGCTGAGCTTTAGTTTCTGTCTTAATTAAGGTAATTGTGATTGAAGTGTGGCCTGTTTTAGTGTAGCCTTGAGGGGGAAAAGGTTGTGTTTTTGCCGAGCTAGTTAGGCTGTACTCAAACCTGAGACCCTCCAGGCACCAGGAGACAGTGTATGTGATGTCTGCTGACCTGTGGAGACCCTGCATGTTTAGGTAAAGATGTACACACTGAGACATCTGTGTCGACAAACCAGTGCACCTGAATGTTAGAGGTGAAGATGGGACGTGACAGAGCGCCTGAAGCTTTTTTTTTTTAGACTAAGACTAACATGTAAAAACACAGACATAAATGACTGTGGTCAACCATTATGCAGCCTAAAGCAAGTAATCAGCACATTTTGTCATATACTACTCAAAGGGAGCAGTTGACTGTTTACATGTTTTCGCTATTGCCATATTGTGAATCATATAGTTTTTATTAAAATGCTCCGTTGTTTAATGTTACATTTGCAGAAGGAATCCCCCCAGAACAAAACTCCCTTTCTATATTTTATTTCAGCTCAGGAAAAAGAAAAATAATCTCACTTTTTACTATGCAGAATCATAAAAACCCCTCTATTGTAAAGTGCACTGCAGTGTGTGCAAGTCTACACGGTATGCCCTAGTTTGCATTATCATAGCTAAATGTATTTACCTTGAATATTTTGTGTGTATTTACAGCAATATTCATTTTTAAATTGGAAGCAGTTAGTAGCAGCTAGCAGCAGTAATAACTGTAATAGTATGCTTCCGTAAATTGTCTTTGTGTGTGTGTATGTCTGCCTATGCCTACAATATAGTGTAGTCATGTGTGTGTGTGGTGTATGAGCTTGTTGTGTGTGTGTGTGTGTGTGTGTGTGTGTGTGTGTGTGTGTGTGTGTGTGTGTGTGTGTGTGTGTGTGTGTGTGTGTGTGTGTGTGTGTGTGTGTCTGTGTGTGTGTCTGTGTCTGTGTGCGTTCTCTGGAGCAGGACCAGCGCAGCAGTTATGGAGCTCAAGCGGGCTAGTGTTGTACTGCTGCCAAAACAGTAAAGCAGCCCCCACTGATATCAGTTATTAATATTTAACTGTCCACTATTAAAGTTTAAGGCGGTTGAGATGGAGCTGGGGGGAGAAAGAGGCTACTTCATGATCACTGGCCGTACAGCACTGTAAACACGTTCACTAAAGCCCCTGACAGTGTTACTGTGTGGATTTAAGGAGCAGGAGGCAATAGTGCATGAGGCTACAGTTGTTCTATGTGTAGACATACTGCACATACGCAGAAGACACTGGATCTGATAAATGCACATATTTATGTGTGAATATGTTTTTGTCTTAGCATGGCAATTCAGTTAGTCCATTGTTGGGAACCAGTGACCACCAAGAACAATATGCATATGTCTTATAATAGAAAAGTAGATGTGGTGTGCAAAGGCTATGTTGTAAGGCTGCATTACTTGCTGTTGATTGTCACATGTACTGTCCTCAGTCATGAGGGTGCAGTGAAAAGTCTTGTTTAATTTCTTGTGTCATAAAACTCCTATACATTCACTTTTATTTGTTGCTGTAAACCTGCACTAGAAAACAAATTAAAACGCCATATGGTTTATTGTGTTTTACATTCAATATGCAGTTATAAATGCATGGCTTAATATGGAGACATATATGAAAATATAACACAGGTTTTGCCTCATTCATCTCAGCAGAAGTTGGTCTTTTAAAAAAAAGTGATGTTTGTGTGTTGAGCACTTTAAAAAGCATTCTCGTATTTTTCCTTTAAATTCAATTTGGAGAATCAATTTAACCGACTGTACTGTTGTTGGTCAGTGAGAAACAGTCTTGTAAAACTTGTTACACCTCCCACTAACTTGCTACTACCCCTGTTGTTTCTTCTCCTCCAAACAGCCTGGAGTGTGACCTCCCCCTGACGTTTTGAGGTAAACAAGTCAAACCAAGGTTAAAACAGGAAAAAATGCAGTGTGAGATTCAGCGATGTTCCAACTCGCTCAAGAGGTTCTATAAAAGAATAGGCTGGCTGGCTAAAAGTGAGCATGAAAAATACCCCACCTCCACGTTGACCCATATCATCCATTATGTGTGGTGATTATGAGAATAGAACTGCCTTATGGGTAGCTACAGTTCCAGGAAACAATAGCTCACTGTCAGGCTGTGTTTTAACCGTAGGATGACCAGCTTTATTACGGTCTGATTATTGAAGCCTCACTGAGGTCTCAGCAGCTATCGTTATTCTGGTTGCTTCACTGAACTGCCAGATCAGTCAATGACCCGCTTCAATTTATATTCAGATAAATGAATCAACAATTCTACCACACACGGGCATTTTCAAAGAGGTCACGACCACAAAGAGAGCACAGCTGACAAGGTTGGTAATAGATGTGGCCTGCACATGATACTGGATCATACACCCACTCGTTCCTCTCTCATATAAATAAAAAAGGGCTTGAAATAAAAGGTGTGTCTTTTCCTAAACTGCTTTATGTCACAGTGTTTCTCATACATAATGCATTCATGCAAATGACAATGTTCTGCCTTCAGAAATAACAAGAGAACCTAAATCTTGGCCAAAATTAGTCTTTTAATGAAATTTCCATGAATGCAAATCTAGGCCAGGTCTGAGCGTAATTCTGCTCAGGAATTAAACTAAGTTGGCCGGGTTTATCTTAATAGCTGATCTCAGCCCAGTGGGGCTGGTATTAAGTCTGTCGGTCGCAGCACAGCGCTCAACGCAATCACAGCTTTGCCTTCTCTAGCGTAGCTTACTCCAGTGACCAGCACAGAATTAACATGTGCATGGACGTGCACTCGCACACACGCGCACACACACGCGCACATGCACACACGCACACGCACAGACACACACGTACACAATCCCACACACATGCCTCAGTGCATTCTAATATGATGTTTCTCCATTGATATTACAGATGCAATTATACCGAGTTGATTATTAAGGCTAATTTGTCTGTAGAATCCCCGCTAAATGTCTAAATATACAATATTGTTTAGCATGTGACATGCAATGCAAGCTACATTTCATACCAGTATTTACTATAGAATAAGTTCCAAACATGTTAATTAATGTGTTTAGAGTGGCAAAAATCAAATTTATGTATAAACTACTATTTAGTGGATTTCCTGTCTTTATTTGATATTGAAAAAAACTAAAAATTTGCCAGACAATGACGGTTATACATTTCATATTGAACATAGAACTGTATTAATAGATAACACTGTACAATATTACTGTAATAATGAGGTGTGTGTGTGTGTGTGTGTGTGTGTGTGTGTGTGTGTGTGTGTGTGTGTGTGTGTGTGTGTGTGTGTGTGTGTGTGTGTGTATGCAAAGCACTCTCTCCATTACCTGATATATCACCTGACAGAAGTGGGGTCTTTGTAGGCAAACAGCACTTCATTATGAAGTCATTTGGATTAAAACAGATTAGGACATTATATAGATGTGTAGAAGAGACTAATGCTTCACTAATTAACGCTTCATTATATCGAGATCACGGCTTGTGGTCTATGATGGTGCGCATGTGCATATGTGTGCGTGCTCTATCTGCATGGTCACATAAGTGTTTTATGTCTCATGTGTTAAGTCCAACTTCAACACAGCATTTTAACAGTTTTTTCTGTCCTGTCTGTTGTTCACAAATATCATCCTTCACTGTATTTTTCCCTCTGGTCAAAAGGAGAGGATATGTGTGCTGAACTGAAGTGTCACAATTGTTCCCCTCACATGACCATTGTTTTTTTGGTATATAGCTTCCAGTGTTGAAGAGAAATCACTGGTCCCTTCACTCTATCCCAGCACAAAGTGACTTGGAGTAACTGCCAGTGATAACTAGTAATTACATCCATTTAAAATGTGCATTATTTTACCCCTGCATTGAATAAACTAGTGAGGCAGAAAATTGTCCATTTTTATCCTCTCCCTTATAAACACACAATTTCGAAAGAAAGCACTTATTTTGTACAGGTTTTATCCTTGAGTGAGGCTAAACATTCTTGAGGAGTTTCCACGTTAATTGTCACAGTGACAGACGGACACAGGGACAGACGCACAATTCAGTGCAAGTGAATTAACCCAGCCCAAAATTAATCTCTCCAGTTCACTGCAGTGACTCTTACCCTGAGCCATTGAACTTTGATAGAGGATTCATCTTTTGAAACTTTCAAAAAAATATATATATTATTTTCACTATTCCACAAAGAGGACATGATTTCCTGAGTAGAAATACATTTGAATGGACATGCGCTGTCTATTCACTGAGGGGACTTTCTCTTAATACCAGTCTGGCTCTGTCCCTGTATGTGTGGACTCATTGTATGCATGTGGCACAAAGAGTGATAGGAGTCTTTAGAAAAGAGCGAAGCTCTCCACAGATTAGACCCTATTAGCATTTAAGGTACTGTCATAAATTCCTCCGAAAGTGGAGGGAAGAGGCAGGACAAATGAAGTAGGATTAATAGGGGCCCGAGCCTGACCGATAGTGGGGATTGGGAGGCAGGGTCACCTTGGGATAGAGGGGTAGGGTGGCAAATGTGAAGACAAGTACAGGCAACGGTAAGATGGACTTAGACATACAAGACAGACATGTGAAATAAAGTATTGTACAGTTGAATGTTGATAAAAGAGGAATGAGCATGAAAGGTAAAGGGCGAGAGAAGACGATATGAGCTTAAAGTGTCCAGGAACAGGAACAGAGTTGGTCAGGTCTGTGACCTTCCCTGCAGCTGACCTCCAGACAGGTAATGAGGTCAACGTACAGAGACAGATAGCTACTCTGTGTGTGTGTGTGTGTGTGTGTGTGTGTATGTTTGTGTGTGTGTGTGTGTGTGTGTGTGTGTGTGTGTGTGTGTGTGTGTGTGTGTGTGTGTGTGTGTGTGTGGAGGAATAGGAGTGAACTTGTGTTAAATAAGAAAGTACCAGAGAGGTAATTTACACATCAAATACAGTTTCAGGAAGGTATGTGTAGCTCCAATCTGTACAGATGGAACTGGATATTTGTATACAAATCTGCAAAAAACCTTTCTTTATATGAGATGAGATAAACTTACTGGAACTGATAAAACCCTACATTCTTCTTCTGTTGTCTTACGCCTGTATAACGATGTGAGAGACGGAAACCGTAATTATATTTCATGATGATAATGAAAATGGTTTGATTTTTCTCCAACTAAATGAGTTGGTATTCATACTGTCAATATGCAAGCATAAAGAAAAAAATACAGGAAAATTCTGGGTAAAAGATCTCGCCGTTGTCTGCCCCACCCTAGCATGTTCACTGATGATTATGCTATATGACAGCAAGTTAGAACTAGTGGGGAATTAAAGGTGCAAGATCCGAGATTGGGAGCATTTCGATTGCGTCTAAACGGCTCTTAAAGTGTCGACAGCGAGCCGGCAGCTCAAAGCTAACAGTGTTAACAGCACTTACACGGCAAACTACAGTTTACCTGAGGGTGAGGGTGGATGCTGTCGGTCAGGACGGCGTTATAAGCTGTAACAATAAGAAATATTGATTATAGCTGCTTTAGGGGAAAGACAACTTTGAGGATTTAGAGGTTTGTAATTCTGCAACAACCTAAAGTATTTTAGAGTATTTTAATGTGTTAAAATCATTCCTAGTTGCCTTAAAAAGCTAAAGTGAAAAAGCAAAGCTCACCTGGAACATGTGTCATGCTATACAGTATTGATTCAACAAGCTATGGATAAACGCTATTATTATGTGCCAAACACTTTTTTAAGACAAAGAAAGGGGCCGCACCTGACACCGCAGTTTGACTGGATGCTGAATCACTGACTTGCAGCAGATTTGGAACAAAGTTTCTCCCTCCTCTGATCTGCAGTTTGAATTGACTTTCAGCCAGCCAAGGAGGTGAGGGTGAATGTCTGCCTTTATGCAGCTTAACTCCCAACCCTTACAGTAGCAGGGACAAGGTGACTTACAGGTAATCTATAAGAATAAGGAGCCAGGCAGGCGCCCTGGGCTTTTATTAGATCTCCGATACTCCCGGCCCCAACCCCAGTCCCAGCCTCGGCCCCAGATTGGCACTCGCTGGCTCCACCTAGAGAAGGGCTACGTCGCAAATGACTCCAGACAGCCACTATGACATCCAACTAAAAACCACCTCTCCTTTAACAGAGGGTGGTGGAGGATAGAAGATGTCAGTGTCTCCTCGCATTCACCCATGAAGAAAGTGAGAGAAAGTGGAAGAGGCAGAGAAAGAGTGGAGGGATCTATCCGTCAGAGCTTACGGAGTTTTCTAACAGTACATTGACCTTGAGTGCTTGCCATTGATTTCCAGTAACGCCTCCCAAACAGCGTTGCGAGGCCCGCCGAGCACTGCGGGACCCTGATTGGGAACAGATTTCCCAAATTCCGATAGCGTGCCACCTGCCCAGGATGATGGATAGTCCTCCTGTATCCCATCAATCCTCACCTGCTGCCGAGGAGGTGACACCTGGGCCAGATTTATCATCATATACGACAACAAGCCAGGCAGCCAATCAGAGAGTGGTATACTAAACTGAGGCCCCTCCCCCCCGGTGGGCTCCATTATGTTTGGAAACAGATTTATTCCTGCGATGTGACAAGAGGAGGGGAGACAGAAAGCGAGAGATAGAAGAAAAGGGCGGAGAGAGATGACTCCCTGCCACAAACTGAGGGTTAAACTGAATGATGCTTTAAAGGAGCACCACAGCGATTAAGAATTGGACTTCCATAAAGTTGGGGGAATCACAAGAGGCACATTTAAAAAAAGAATAGTCAAAGCCGAAGCAGCAGAAGACAAGATATGCTGACTTATAGGCTGCATTTATATCAAATCAGACATTGCTAACTTTCGCCATTTTTGACTCTAGGCCTAGTGAGGCTGACAGATCGGATACCGGCTGGCATAGTTACAAAACAACGAGGATATGCAGTTAGTACTGTTTTGAAAACATTGGGTTCAGCTTTCACCAACTGTCCTATTGTCCAGACTACTTATTTTTAGAAATAATAACCCAAAAATAGTAAATGGAACAAATATGACTTTGTTCAAATTGTTCATGTCAGTCTACAATATCATGGTATCACTGGAAATTCTGAGCATTCTAAAGAACACAATTGCACCACTTCTCAAAACACACAGCGTACACTATCAAAGTCAAACTTCACATTTTACATTCACACATTTTTATTATAATGTTTCACCAAGGTGTATGTTATATTTGCCAAGAAACTGCAGATTTCAGTTACTCACGGTTCTGAGAGTTGGGCTTCAGGAAGTTGCAGCCTCAGGGAGAAGTCAGCAGCCCTTCACCGGTGAGAGCTTTGTCTCTTCGCGGCCACCTGGAGGCTCTCTGTATCCAATCACGCACAGCACGATATCTCATTCAGCAATGTCGGCCCTGGCATTCTCCATTTATCTGCCAGGATTGAGATCACATATACAAATACAAATATGCATTTTGATCAATATTCATTTTGAAAATGTCTACTAAAATGTTTTGGGAGATTTATATAATTTGTAACATGGCTATTTGGAAATAAATACTGATTTTAAGTGAAACTCTCAGTACACCGTCAACATGGAGACAGTAAGCATGGAGCCCGCCTCAGTATATTTGCATAGACTGCACCATAAATGTTGTATCACAGTGGTCGTAGAAAGTAAGAGAACAAATTCAGTATCATCATCTATTGGATCTTGGTTAGTATAGTGATTTTGCCTTCATAGTGATATTGCCATAGTGATAAGGCAAAGTTAAACTATGTTTCATGATTGCATCTCCATGAATGGTAACATAAATATGTTTACTTGCAATAGATTCACATTACTTAGATTCTTGCCTTTCAAAGGGCACCAGAAATGTGCATGTGCCTTTAGAATGTATTTTTGATTCATTTTGGGTATATTATTTTAGGTCTTCTTTTAGGGCAAGGGCTTGCAAGATTAATACTATTTTTTTCTAAATATTACATGTAGGCCCACAACAACATAACTATGTAGTCTATTAAGTAGGGGCTTTTTGATGAATGTCCCTTTAAAGATGTATATACCGGAGTGTAAACTACATTTGGAAGGGGTTCGCATCATTGCGGAGTAGAGGCAAATGTTATTTAAAACTTTTAAGAAGTTTCACTGACATTTCAAACTAGCCTTCACATACTATGGATGTTCAAAATGTTTTTTCTCAGAATCACTCAGTCAATGTGTTCATATTATTCACAATATACAGCTCGTCACATGATGAACTGATCTAATTCAATCTCTCAGAAATGATCATGGGAGCAGAAGAGGTGATCACAGGACCATGAATGCGCTAATCTAATTAATATCCTCCTGTTCCTGCCACTGATTTTACGACTAGTTAAAAACCTTCTGCTGCTTTTATGGCTATTAGAAGCCAAGTGTGAGCTATCTTCTACTTCACTCTATTTTCTCTCTCCACCAGCAGTTGGCCACCCTCAAAATTAAGAGCCTCTAGGGAGCATAGGGTTCAACAGACTCAGAGGCCAACTACCTCATTGCAACAAACGTCTAAAAAACAATCCAGAATGAGACCTGAGAGTTGTGATTATGGTCTTGTATTGCAAGGTGTTTTACTTTCTACAATTAACCTACCATCTCCCCTCCCCCAAAACCATGTCCTTGCCCTCTTCCGCTCTACAAACCCCCTCCTCTTTTCCCTCCCTTTCACTTGGCGGAGCTACAGCGGTTTCTCCAAGGCTCACCAGGCACAGTGCTTTAGCCCTGTGTAATCCTGCCAACCCTATTTCATTAGCCACGCGGACTAAAGAGCTTAACAACACAGCCCCATTGCAGTGCAGGGAGAGAGGGAGAGAGAAAAAAGACACAACACAAATTCCTCAGAATACATTGCCGCTCAGCCAGTATTTACGCTTCTCTCTCTCTCTCTCTCTCTCTCTCTCTCTCTCTCTCTCTCTCTCTCCACACTCCTTGCCATACCTCTCCCTCTGGCTCTCCATCTCCATCTTGCAAAGGAGCCCAGAATGGATTAGAGATGGCATCAATGGGATGAGACGTATTACCAATCGATTTGGAGGGAGCGTGGCATTGTTCTTCTGAGTGGAAAACTTTGGATCTGGCCAACGATGCCAAATGCAACTGATTGTGAGATGAAGTTGTGCGGAGGAGAGACTCTCACTCTCTGTTGCTGTTGCTCTCTGCTGTCTCATTTCATCCAAAACTACTGCTTGCGTTTAATCACTGGAGTCATTGAGGACTGTTGTGTAGTTCCTCTGTATTGTCTGGGAGAAACATGTCGGGTTTAAGAGGCGGTACAGTAGCTTTGTACTGATCTCGTGAGAAAGAAGGATAAACCAGCATTTTGGGGGAAACCTGATGGTAATGGTTTATGACTTTGTCTTTCACTGATGCCTTATGCCTGAGAGCCAAAAACACCATTCCACTGATTAGACAGTGCTACTGAAAAAGAAGCTACAGACGAGCCATGCCCATAGTTTCCATTTCTTCTTTATAGCCTGTTAAAAAGTGTGCTGACATTATGACAGATAATGCATACACTTTATAACACAAAGACCCCCAGCCCTTGGGTTGATTGTGCTGAAATGGCAGGTTCTGAACCAGAAATTGTTGATAATTTACATGATATTATGGAAGAGAGTGTGTGAGGGGGGGCTTAGATGAGGAGCCCGAGGAGGTGAGGGGCCTGACCGGGGTCTGGGCAGGTTGTCAGCTAAGGGCACGAGGTGTGGGGGACAGGGGCAGAGAGTGCTGCCATATTTCTTCATGAGGACGACAGTGACAGAGGAGCGACAAAACGAATGGCCTGTCAAAATAAATGAGAACGAATAGTTCCTGTGTTCCATGGAAAGAAGATCCTTCAAGCATCAAGGGGCGGTTTCGTTTTGACGCAGATACCAAGACCAAGTATGAAGCTAGCATTACTGCTAACTACCCTGAGTCTCTACAGAGGCAGAACACAGAATATATTAATGACCACCACTAAGAAGGGAGGTTATAGAAGAGGATTACAAGTTGACCAACATAAAAAGGTAAACTGGGTGATCCTGCCAGTGATCTTCACAACAATTCTTTTCTTAGAGGACTTTGCATTGAGCTCACCTTGCCAGCAGCACAAAGCCTGTCTCACTTTGTTCTCACAGAGCTCACTAATGTGGGGAAAAAATAGTTAACTTTTATTGAAACGTTGTTGGACTCTTCAGGTGTTATTTATTTTGTCCAATGAGACTCCTTCTTGTGACGCTGTCAGACTAAAGTTTTGCTTTCCATTCATTTGTATGTGGAACAAACTGAGACAGGCTTCGTGCTGCTGGAAAGTTGACCCGCCTACTTTGCTTCTCTCCAGCCTGTTTGAGAAGGGGGGGATAATACAAGCAGCGGAGAGGAAGGGATGATGTGTGTCTGTAGTGAATGAAAGGACATTGAGACACTGCTAGCACTGCTGTTGCTAGTCCTGTATGTTTACAACTCAACCCACACTATTTCCTCTGCCCCCTGCTTTTGGCCACACCATCTGAGGAGATTTTACTGAAATGTAGGTCTACCTGCAGCTTCCGGACGGTGTGGGCGTGTAAAGACTGTGCTTGATCGACTAATCATTCTTATTGATTTATAGTGACTATTTATACGTATTCCCACTTAAAACAGAAACTATTAATTTCCTTTCAATTTAAAGTTGTTTTTGTTGGTGATGGCAATGTGAACCAACCCTTTAAGTAACTGCCAGTACATTTATATAGATCTAGTTTGTGTTTACTGGGCATCGACTGCTTAGTTCAACAAACTGCTATTTGAATATGGACTTTGTTGTACAAGTGCCCCATTTACTCTCTGTCACAGTCTCTTTCCCTCCTTATTCTGTGTTTTAGTTTTGGTACACTTTAGCTTTTCCCCGCCCAGTTTATTTTTCTTTAATATCCCCCATCTTTCTGCCTCTCCACTTCTTTTTCTGCCTCATCATTAGTGGCTGTCCCATGTTGAGGGGAGAGTAATCTGAACTACGTGTCCCAGGGGCCCATTCCTTTACTTCCTGCTGTAGGAATAAGTGGCCTATTGATTAGTTATCAGCCCGTAATTGGGCTGCGATCTCCCTCGCCCTCAGATATCCCCCAGATATATGACACTCCTGACAGCCTGAGAGGTGGGTGAGGAGGCGGGGGTTCCTCCTGCCTGCCAACACTTTACTCAACAAAATGTCTTCCTGACCACATAGATGCCAACTGCTGCCCACGTCTCTCCTCTTCCTGCAAAGGGATTTTCAACATCACGTCAGGGAAAGATTATTCAATCTTTCAAATTATACAGCCAGCGAGAGGTCCTGCTGGATTTTATGCTCTGTGTTAACTATGAGCACCCATTTTTGCCATTTTCTCATCGCAATAAACTCTGAAATTGTAATCAGAGTTTTAAAATGAAAATGGTGCGGCTTACCGAGAAAGAAACTTATATAAGCTCAGAGTAAGTACACCATTCGCATATGGATAATTGCCTGTGAGGGATTTCAATACAAATTGAGGTTTAGGAAGCGGATAAGCAACAGGAAGGGTGTCTCTGCTCCAGTGTAAGCATCCAAATCTACTGTGAGTGCGCAAAGAACCATGACTAACTCTTACTAAGTCTGTTTGTGCGTTTTTAGGAAAAGCTTAAAGATACTTTCCTCTCTTCTTCATCTTACTCCCTCTTGCTGTCATAACCTCCTTTTCCCCCCAAAATGATGTGTCGTTCTCAGGACTCAGGAATCTTTCTTTTAGTTAGAATCAGAAATATATATATATATATAGTTTTCCAAATGTTCCTGCATTTTTCTCTCAACATACCGAGGTGCTAATTGTGAGCGCTTGTGAGCTTGATCAAAGTGTGCAGAGAGGAGATGAAGAGTGGATGTGTCCCACTGGGTTCTCCAGACAGACACAACATGTCAAACTCTCCATTTAGCAGCCAGATTAACGCTTATCCCAGGCCTCCCCTGCTCCCGGCTCTCCCTCAAAACCACATCTGATAAACATCTCATTTCCACACTCAATATTGCTATAATCAAAACTCCACCCATTACATGAAGCCTGCTCATCATCCCGCTTCACTCAACCTTCGGGCCAGCAACGATCAACCTTTCCGTCCATTCTCCTCCCTCGTTCTCCCCCAGAGAAGTGAATATCCCAGTGGAAGTGCATTTGTCTCCTGGCATTAATCTAGTTGAGATATAAAGGATTGTTGTATGAGGCCATAGTGCCCTGTGGGCTGTATTGTCTCTGCCTCTTCCTCTCTGACAGAGTGCAGAACAACGCAGAGAGATGTGTCTTTAGTTGGCTTGCTCCCTCACACACTCCTCTGCTTACTAAGAGCTATAGGCAAATTATTCTTCCATTTCTGAGGAACAGATGAGGGGATTATCAAGGGGAGGTTAAAATTAATATTTACATTCATCTGCAATAATCTTAAATCACACTGCATGCAGAGGTGTTTACATTCTCATCTTTCTTTTGCTTGAATCTCTTAGTGTCTCCAAAGGGATGAAAGCATGTATGGAAAGACTTCAGAGGAGAGAGAAGCAACGTTAGCCATGTGGACTGCTGTATCTGTAATGTGGCACCACTTCACTATTGTCTGGACTGATCTCCACAGAGCCAGTGGCCTCTTCCGAAAGACTCATTGTGTGAGTGTCTGAACGAGAACAAATCTTAGTTTTAGTTACAAGTATGTGAACTATACTGCTATTGAGTAGGGTATTCTACACATAGTTCATTATTATTTATTATTTTGTGAGTTAAGTTTTGAAGGTTTTCTTTCTTTTTTAAGACTATATTAAAAGTTGGCTCAACTATTTGACTAAGGCTAACTTCAGTATTATTTAATCTGGATCCTATTTAGCCCACTCCTAAACTAGGTTGTTGTTTTACATTAAAATACATTTGTGTAAGTTATCATCAGATAATTAAATTAATCAGAGAACTCCTGGTAAGTAAATCTGTGGACTCAAGAAGAGCTGCTGTATTTATTTGTATGTGTGTACGTGACTCTATATTATCGTTTGGATGAGGGTGATGACGATGTGGAAGAGGTGAAGCAGGGTAAAGAGGAAGAGGACTCTTTGCACCTCTTCTCTGTGTGACACAGTTCGACTCTGACTAATGAGGAAACTCTTTATGTATATGACTCGCATTAATAACAGCACAGAATGGAAACTGTGGACATTAATAACAGTGAACAGTTGCAGAGAGCACATAGCACGGTGCATATACCGGCCACATCAATAACAACTCATAACCTCCAACTGCAACATGAATCACCATGCCATGTGCATGCTGGAAGTCAAGCCTGCAAACACTGTGTTCATGCATACACCTAAAAATAGAATATCTCAGTCATTAGCAATTAAAAGAAACCATAAGCAGCTTTGAGGAAAAGCCAATAGCTTTGTATTGTTTTTGTTATTTTGTGAGCGTTGACTTTCTCTACCTGCTCCTCCACATGCTGGGTGATGCACCGTGGGGATAGCTAATGAGGCCAATAATGTAGCAGTGTGTGTCTAATGAGAGAAGATGAGCTCAGGTTCCATACGATTCACACATAATGTTTGAGTGTGAACATGATTACATTCATGAACCTCAAACCTCTTCAATCAACTATTTCCTCTTGCTGTCCAATTTCACATATTCGTGTATTCAGAAAGCCCCTGAAAATCATTAACTCACAGACTTCACTGACATGAGAAGGGCCCACATCTCTTCACCATGTTACCCGCTAAAAATCTCATATTTCAAACTGCGCATGCAGTTTTGCTGGTTTTTAAAGTATAATAGCAGTGCATCCCATGTTACACAGAGACAGAGAGCAGATGAGACCGCTCAGACGATGCCTGTGATGTCCACCTGCTGTGAGAGACAATAACCAGATGTGAAGAGGAGAGTTTGACACATGCAAGTCTGCTCATTGTGGCCAATTACTGGGTTGAAGCATCCTTCTGGCAGGCACAGCGCCAGAGAGAGAGTTTTCACGTGGTTTTCTAATCAAGAGCATCCAGTCATTTGAATCTGAATCTTACTCTGCTCTGGGGTTTTACTCTGCATAATAGTTCCATTTTAAGACTTTACAGGTGCTTGACGGTGGTGGACATCACTGCCACTGTGGAGTTTAAAATGCAGTGCTAGAGCGGAGCAAAAACAACAGAGCAACCTCAGTCCTTAATACAAACATATTAATGGTGAGCCCATGTCCTGTCTTTCTCTGTTCCTCAATCTCTCTGTGAATGTACACACACAGGTACACTGTAAGGTAATCACTTGTTGAGGGCCCTTTTCTCCTCCATTAACCATGCAGACGTTTTTTAACTCCACACATAAACAGAGAGTTCAAACTCCGAGCGGTTACCTGCTTGCTGGGCAAGTAAATGAATCGAAAAGGTTGTAAAAGTCTGATTAGGGCAGGGTTAGAGAACAGGACAGTGAGATAGTGGGAGAGAGAGAGCGACGAAGCCTGTTCTCTCAAACGTAGCACTTTGTAAATATGGCACTTTGTTCCCGTGATGTGGGAGCTTATTATCTTAATATGCATTGTTTTATTCCCTCTTATAAAACACTGGCAGAGGAAAGAGTACCGTTCTGCTCCTCCTTGTAATAGCTTCTCACAGCCCCTCATTCTATTACAAAAGATACAACAGTTAGTTAAGACCCCACGCAACATTTCATTTTCTGTCCTGCTAATTAAATGTGTCTCAGATGAGCCCACTGAGCCCACTTGTCTGGTTGTCCCCAATTTGGGGTGCCACCAGAGTTTAATATATGGCATTAAACAGGGATTGAAAATGAATATGAAGCCTACCTCACATTGGGAACGTAATGAATGATTATAAGGCATAATCTTGGTCATGCAGAAATCCTTTAGTTTAATTTCTGTCGTTTTATTTAAGTTACTGTCTGTTAAATATGGTAATGTCTTTGGCTATTTTTGGCACACTTAAGATTTTGAATAGTGTGAGTGGGTTTATAAAATGCATATCTTGCAGATGCATAAAGTGAGCTTTAATTAGTTTTTTTCAACGCTCTCAATCCTCCTGTCCTTTTTTGAGATAATATTTTATACAGCATAAGATCATATTGTGGTGTGCAAGTTGTCCTAAACAAATGGTATTTCTGCTTGTTATTTGCTTTACAAACCTCACAAGTCGCTCCTGCTTCGTCACCTGGAAGCAAGACATTTCTATTACAAAGGTGGGTAACAAACAACAAGTCGTGCACATCCTCTGTAAATGCACATCTTCAGGGAACCCCAGAGGCAAACAAAAGGTTAGCATGCTGAAAATAAAAGTGAAGTCTATTGCAAGGTAGCACATAAGTCATGCCGTAATGAGGATGTTTTTAATAGATGTAACAATTAGTAAAGTCATTGTACCAGTAAATCACGGGGAACTTTGGGAGCATTGGCTATCCTTTACCCAGGATGCATCAGTGTTCTCCTGGGGTGAACTCTGAAAGGTCAGACAGTGTCTCATTAACACGTATTGTAGCTGGGCTCCACGTGTAGGGGCCAGACTATTAACACAGAGCTGTTTGTACACGTAAGGCCAGAGCAAGCCGCGTTACAAAAGAGTCACCCGGCCTCAAAGGATGGATGTTTTCATTCACACACACTTGACTTTAAGGTTCTGGTTTCACAAACTGATACACATATTAGTTTAGTATTTAACCCTATTTGGTTGGTATATTGGTGTAGGTGTGTCATTCTAAGTGAACACAGCCTCCATTTCTACTTCAATGAACCTATTCAATGCACCTGGAACATAACTTTTATCCTACTTTAATTTATTTGGAGAGATAACTAACTGATCTTATTTTGTCTATCTTTGTTGTCTGGCATTTATTTCAATATATTTAGATAAGTTATAATCAAATTGGTGCACAAAAGCGCTTAACTTTCCTGTACTAATGCTGTATAAGTGGTACTCCTCCTGCTCTATACGCTTGTTTTATGATATATGCCTGAGTGCAACCCTTGTATAGTGCAGGGAAAGAAATCATCCCCAATAAAATAAAGACAGTAGTAAACTTTGTAGGAATGAGCTGCCTACATAGAAACTCCAAAGGGAGACAGAATGGGGTGCATACAGGACTATTAGCCCTCCGTAACACAGCTGATGCATTGGCTCTGGACTCTGCTTGTTAACCCTTGAGACTCCAGGGCCGATAAATCCTGGTTTAAGAGATCTGGCAAACCCAGAGCTCACACAGCAGCTAGTGTCCACTGCTGCTTCAAACATGGAGCTGTGTGGACCCATGAACTATAAACTGCACGCTCTGTCTGTTGGTGACTTGTGTCACAACCAATTGCAATTATCATTTTGATGATGTATTATGTCATTTTGCCAGTTTTCTAGGAGGACTTTTGATCACTTTCTTTAGTTTATTTACCTTCCTCTATAATGACATAATTGTTCAGTCACTAAACTTCATCATAGGTTAAAAGACATATACAAATAACAATATAAAAAGCAATACTTCCTGTACAAAAGAAATGCATTGCTGTTACTCTGAAGTTCCTTCCCTTCTGTATATCCGACTACCAGTCTCAATTTACACTACAACAGCAACAACACATAGTAGCATCAGAGGGGACACTTCATCTGTTTAATATTTATTCAAAAGCATCAGAGGGGCCTCTGTTGTGTGTTCTAATGAATAAAACACGATGTTTATCCTTCCTGTTTAACGTTAAGTCCCCATGAACAGTCACAGGGACCAAGAGAATATTTACTTGCGTTGAGACACCGGGGAGTTGGATTATCTGCTGGCGGCTTTGTAGTTTTCTGAAGCTTCCCCGTGTGACATGTTCCAGGGAGAGTTCTCTTATTTACTCTCAAGTCCTCTGTGTATAGTCGTCCTTATTGTTTGTTCTTAAGTGCCACCACTCCTGAGGAATGTGCTCCAGGAAAGAGACTATGATCATGACATGGAATTGAGACTACACACTCCAGAAGGACACGGATGGAGATGATGTCACTAGAGTATTCCATTAGAAAAAATATTTTACGTTGACAAGAACTTGCATTTATTGTGACGAAAAAGGTGTCTTCTCCTCCAGGAAAATGTTTTTCATGCCAATTTTCTTTTTTAAGGTATTTTTTTTTTCCGTTTGTTTTGAACATAAATATGTATTTTGTCATAAAGAGTCGTGCAAGTAAATGTTTGTCCTGTAAAATAGGCTTAATGTCCTGCAGTCTCACAGCGAGCAGAAGATGCTCTACAAGGGAAAAGTGATCACAAAAAAGAAATATTTTTACATTAATACAGAATTATTTACAGAATACAACTTGCACACAGCTGGTGTTTCGGACACATATAGACCCTATAATAAAAGCCACATGCAATATTGTTTTGTACCGAAAGGTGGCGACGTTGGGTTTCCAAACAATGTCATTCAACCAGACCCGTGCCATGCTCCCTTCAAACACTTTCACCTTCCTCTCACAAAGACTCGCTGTATTAATATGCTGCGATTATATGTTGAATATCGACTGTTTATCTATTGAGTGTATGTGGAATATAGATTATTAATCGATCGCTCAGTGAAACTCATTAAAATGCATTTAATTCCAAAAAGTTTGGGTAACGCGACTGAAACGGTTGTGTTGTGTGAGCCGAGTTCTTACTCATTAATTATAAATCTGCTTTATGAAATATACCTGTGCACAGTCTTGCTTTATCAACACACAAAACGAGAGCTGGATTAAGAATGCCTGACAAACATTCAGTTCTGAAACAAACTATTTTTGACAAAAAATATTCTTATTTAAAAATATAAATGACATGTCAAGTGATTAATATGATGATAGCTAAACATTAAATATATGTTGAAATCTTAATGATTTGCTCATCTAAGAAATACACACCTGCATATTTACCATCTGACATCTTCTGTCATTCCTCTGAACCTGTTTTATTTTACTGTTTTTTGTTCTTTTCCATGAAAAGTGACAAAAGAATGAATATTACGTGTCATGTGCCAATCTGCTAATGGGCTTGGACAGTTCAGAAAACTTTGGTTTCTATACTATTATGCTAATTACGTCCCCAGGCTGAGCTCCTCATTGGCTGAGTCTCAGTCAATTTCATATTTCAGTCCTGACGTCAGGGTGCCTATAAAACTAAGCAATGCTTTTTAACTCGTCGGCTGACTGATGCCTGAGAAAAATATCTATCAATCTTAGGGTGGAGGTTTTTTTCTCTCCACAAAGCAACTATTTGCCCGGGACACGTGCGTGAACCTCGTCAATTTGGCGCACTAATCCTAAAAGGAGCCATGAAGTGTTAAATGGTAGAAACACAGACAGCGGCGCTCAGACACCCGCACGCTGGGAGAGAGGGAGGAAACAGCGCTGCTCCAATGCGTCTGTTCAACACAGACTGAAGAAAAAAAACTTATCGACTCACAAAACCAAAACCTGCGCTGCGCAATTAGTGCGTGAAAATCCACTTTTTCTCCGGTTTTGAAGAAAATAAATAAATAAATCAAGCTGGCTCAGTGCGTGTCTCAGCAGCCCACTTTGACAGGTGCTCCTCACCCCCTTTGGAGGACTGTCAACAGCAAGAGGATGGCATCAGAGCTGGCAATGAGCAACTCCGACCTGCCCACCAGTCCCCTGGCCATGGAATATGTTAATGACTTCGATCTGATGAAGTTTGAAGTGAAAAAGGAGCCGGTGGAGCCCGATCGCAGCATCAGCCAGTGCAGCCGCCTGGTCGCCGGGGGATCCCTATCTTCCACCCCGATGAGCACGCCTTGCAGCTCGGTTCCCCCCTCGCCAAGCTTCTCGGAGCCCAGTCCGGGATCAGGGAGCGAGCAAAAGGGACACTTGGAGGATTTCTACTGGATGACCGGGTACCAACAGCAGTTGAACCCCGAGGCTCTGGGCTTTAGCCCGGAGGACGCCGTAGAGGCGCTGATCAGCAGCAATCACCAGCTCCAGACCTTCGATGGCTATGCCAGGGGGCAGCAGTTCGGCGGCGCAGCCGGGGCAGGAGGCGCCATGGCCGGGGAGGAGATGGGATCAGCGGCCGCCGTGGTATCCGCGGTTATCGCTGCAGCCGCAGCTCAGAACGGGAATCCCCACCACCACCACCACCATCACCACCACCACCACAATGGGGCACACCATCCGTCCTCCGGATCTCAATCCAGCGGCAGCGTGGGGGGAAGCCACCAGCACCTGCGCTTGGAAGACCGGTTCTCGGACGACCAGCTTGTGTCAATGTCGGTGCGGGAATTGAACCGGCAGCTGCGGGGGGTCAGCAAAGAAGAGGTGATCCGCCTGAAACAGAAGAGGAGGACGCTAAAGAACAGAGGCTATGCCCAGTCCTGCCGGTACAAGCGGGTCCAGCAGCGGCACGTCTTGGAGGGAGAGAAGACGCATCTCATTCAGCAGGTGGACCACCTCAAGCAGGAGATCTCCCGGCTGGCCAGGGAGAGGGACGCCTACAAGGAGAAATACGAGAAGCTCATCAGCACCGGCTTCCGAGAAAACGGAGGATCCGGCAGTGACCACAACCCCTCATCCCCGGAGTTTTTCATGTGAGTCTCGGCGCTGAAAAGTTTTAATAACCGACCCTCACAAAGAAAGCAAAAAAAACTTTTAATTTGCACAGAGCTAAAAAAAAAAAATAGGTTGTGTGCTTGAGTTGAAGTTGCTTAGTTAAAGTTGCGTTAGTTAATAACGACACACGGGTTTTACACCTTTCTGTATTTCAGGGCGAGGGTCTTGTTTGAGTTATGTTTCATCACCTTCAAAGGATATTTGGCCACACATATAGATATATATGTATATGTACGGCTGTTTAAATGACTTAAATGAATACGAACGCGGTTTCCACAAATATTTTCAGGGGTTTCTGTACAATTCGCGATGTTTGTCATCAGACATACTGCATAAAATGACTTCACACTTTTCTGACTATCGGTCCGCTCTTACAGCCTCCACATGCGCCTCGTCCATCCTGTCCCCTTTACCCAAAACAATGTTTTATGAAATTCAACAAGCTTTATTTTGTTGTAAATTCATTTCAGTTTTAAGTTTAAAACCAATTCATGTTTTATATGAATGCTCTCATTGTCATATCATCCATCCTATTTGTTGCAGCAGAAATGTCAGACTGTAACAGTTATGTGAAGCCATGCATGCTGGTCATGTACGGATAGTGTTTTTACCTTTTTCTTTTTCCTTGTTTTT
Organism: Taurulus bubalis; assembly: GCF_910589615.1. Classification (NCBI taxonomy): domain Eukaryota; kingdom Metazoa; phylum Chordata; class Actinopteri; order Perciformes; family Cottidae; genus Taurulus; species Taurulus bubalis. Next base: position 13,290,375 of record NC_136597.1, on the reverse strand, counting down.
GTGGACTTGTGTATGATGAATGTGTTATACCATACCACCGCATTGTTCAGCTTCATGTCCTTTTGGGATTTATTTGTAAAAAAAAAAAAAAAAAAAAGTGTGAACATTCATCCGTCACTTTGTTTTCATGAAAGTTCCCGCGAATGGACCCTTCAACATTTTATAAAGGGGGCTTTTGGAGCCCTGTGAGGAAAATAACATTGTGGGATAAAGCAACTTTATACAGAATATTGATGTATATACTCATAAAGAACATTATATCAAGGTGAGCAACATCAGATTGTTTTTTAGAAACAATAATATTTTTCCTTGACAAATGCAAATATTGCGTTCAACAAGTGGGACTGAAGATAAAAATGCTTTGAACAGAACAGAAGCTGAGTATAATGCATTTATTGAAATAAATATGAAAAGAACACTTTGTCACGCAAAAAAAAAACAAATTATCTGTTCTTTCTGCAATTCGTTGTTAATGTGTTTTCCTTTCATTGAAGGAACTTAAATAAGTTTACCCAGAACCCTATGGGTGTTATTCGGAAGATAAACTGTGGAAATGAAATGTTCTCCCGGTGCTGTAGAATAATTAAGCAAAGCATCATGCAGCTACAAGTCTTTTGTGATGATTTCTAAACAGTCAAATGTATCGTCTGGAACTGGCAGACATCGTGCTTACTTTTAAAAATGGAATTTAATAAATACACCATTCATCAATAAACCTTCATGAATGGAAACAAATATATTCTCCTGATAAAGTTTTTTTTTGTTGTTCTCTTTAGTTTTGCATGCTGTTGGTCACTGTGTCTCTGAGGCGACACCACCATTTCAACCCTTTAATCTCCTCTCGATCTAAACTGAAATATAAACAGAAGAAGTAACTGTCAGTGTCATTTAGATAACGTAAACATCTGTTCATACACAGTGAGTTTTGACAGAATAGCGATGCATATGTTGCGCACGAGACGCGTAATTACAACAGCTCCAGGATCAAGCCCAGCTCTGATGTATGCACTGAACTCGTTTTATTCTTTCACTCAATATGCGTTTTCATTCTTTTTCCCGCAGAAAAATACACGGTGAAATATTTCAAAGTATTTTCTTTCTTTCTTTTGCTTCTCAAGAAATAATAAGGGACGCTCTTCACCTGTTGCGAAATTAAAGATAGAAAACAGAAACTCTTTACATTCTCTTTAAAAAAAAATCCAAAGAAAATCAGACCACAATGCTGAGTATTTCTAAAATAAATTAACTTTCGCCCCAGGGCCTATTATATTTGTGCAGCTGTTCTAGAAAAGGCTGAGTTAATGATTGATTTTAGAGTAAACTTGCACTTTTTACTCGGTAGCTGTCCACTTGTTGTATACTGTCGGTTCAAAACGACCAGAGAAAAAGGTCTAGATGATACAAATGATCAAATATACGAATATGCACAAATATGTCTAATTTTGAAAATATGATTGTTGACGCCCTGAAAATAATGCCGTCTAAAAATGAACTTCCTGCAGTCGCTTTAGTTGCTTTATGATAATACTGCGGTGATATGATAAAGATTGTCTAATTTCTGTTTAGACTAAAATATGCTCACAGTAATATTTAGCCAGAAAATATTTTGCTATGGCTATGGCACGCGACGTATTTAAGCAATCCACCACTTTCGCTTCAGTGTAAAGATCTTTTATTTTACTCTATAAATGGTGATAAGTAAAAACAAAAAAAGAAAGGGAAAAGCTACATGATGCACTTGGAGTAATTTGGTTTTGTAGCTACTGACAGCTCCAGTAGCTTAAGACCTGCCTCTGCTCTCGACTGAATCTGGCCTGCAGAGTGTGTTTCCTCCTTAAAGCAGCCCGATGAACTCAGTGCGTCCAAAAGAGCAGTATGGCTGAGATAAAAGCTACGTGTCCTGGGTTAGGCTGCCTTACAAGGTCACTGCCACAACTGTGTGCGCGCGTGTGTGTGTGTGTGTGTGTGTGTGTGTGTGTGTGTGTGTGTGTGTGTGTGTGTGTGTGTGTAGGTGTGTGTGTGCGTGGGTGTGGGGGGGGGGGGTATGATCTCCTCCCACCGCAGGACCTTTGCCAGTCTGGGTGCTTGATGTGCTGTGTGTGTGAATGTTTGTGTGTATGGTTTTTTTTTGTCAGTGTGTAGCTCACGGAAACTTTAAAATGCACCACAGTCACAGTCACAGTATGACTCAACGCAGAGTTGAAGTCCAAGACTGTACAGACTCTATGTTTGCTCTGTGTCTCACCTTTACTACAGTGGCACACACACACACACACACACACACACACACACACACACACACACACACACACACACACACACGCACACACACACACACACACACACACACACACACACACACACTAATACACAGTCACCTGTCTTGCAATAGCGCCCATGAAAGCCCAGAGTGAGGGACAAGATGGTAGAGCATGATCCTCTCATGCCTGGAGGAATGATTTTCTCTGTGATTAAAAGTGAGTGAGAGACATCGATAGAGCAAGAGGGATAGATAGAGAGAGAGGGGGGGGGGGGGGGGGGGGGGGGCGCTGGCTGCCTTCCTGTTCCTTTCAGATGATAAACGATCAGAGATGCGTCCTAGCTGAGAGGAGAGGGCCTTTTAGTGAGCATGTGTCCACTAATTTATGGCCTTCCTATCTGATTAGGTCAATATAGTGTGCTATTTAATTACATTTGTGTTATAACCTAGAACTGGAGATGCTATTCTTCTTCCATGGCACCCCTCTCTTCTGTGAGGCAGATAGGGTCAGCTGAGTTTTCTGTGGAGTCTCAGAATTTTACTCAGGACAGGACGTCTGCTTTGTGTAATGGTTCGTACGTTTCCAGTGTTTGTGCTTCGTTACTCAATATGATAAAGGGGAAAAGTGCTGATCATTGAACGGGTGGAAATTGTGTGGGACGTTTTGTGTGTGTGTGTGTGTGTGTGTGTGTGTGTGTTCTGACTTCTAAACACACCAAGGGGCTGGAGGATTCAGTCGCACTGATTCACTTCCTGTGTTGAAGGAGGACAGAAGGCACAGGAAACAATATTTCAGCGCTGCCTCCTCATTTCTCAACCCTCTATCAGATTCACTGCTTCTTTCTCTACCTTTTGCCTCCTCTGTTTTATTTGTGCTGTATGAAAAAGTGAGTACATATAGCATACAGACACACCACATTATTAATCTTATTAGCACGGACTGTAATTCTATTCTCTGGCCCGCTATATTGACTTCTGCACTGTGATCATTTGCAGTCTGTCCAATGATTAGGTTATTAAAGATAATGTAGTTGTCTGCTGTCACAATATTGGACTCTCTCTTTCAGGTCAACTATGGGAAATCACTTCCAAATTTATCTGTATTGACATTTGAATCATCATCATGTGCGTCACTTTAATGCCTCAAAATTAATAGGACAAAGGCTGTGTGCACTTTTTAGTGTCTATTTGTGAGAGTGCTCAATAACCAGCCAGCATTGTCTTTTATTTGACCTTGTGGAGGAAGGGTGTTATGTGCTTTAACTGAGTGCATTATATCTATAGAAATGAGTCATTGAATCATGACAGTGTGAGGCTTGTAGCTTATGTCAATCAAAAGGAAATCTAAATAAATGTAGGTAAAACAAATAGTCTCACTTAGCTCAGAAAAACTCTAAAGTCCAAAAGCACAATAAGTCAAGCTGCATTATTTTCTTCTTCACAGTAATAGCCTAATTAATTGAACAGCTCAGAGTGGAACTCTAATAGTTCCTCTATTTTGAGTTATCACTGCTATAATAAGAGGAGTTTGTTTCCGTATGATCAGTAGTGCAGTAAAACAGTTTATTTCTGAAAACACTACCTGAAAAAAAGCATTATTACCTTAAGGTGTCAGTAATAATAATATATTCAATCCATTATGTTATCATTTCATGACTATCGCTAAATCAAAAACTATTTGTTTTGTATTACTAAAACGATTTTGTAACAATTGGAGCCACATGTCTTGCTTAGTAACACAACAGCTTTTGTGTACGTTCATTTCTTTTCTTCCCAGTGAGCGCTCCCTTCCCCATGACAAGCTCCCCCAAAGGGTCAAAAACATATTCGCATTCAAAAGGGGAAACAATTTCAATCTCTTCCACTCAATCCGCATCTGCATCACTCCATGCGATAAACATTTACATTTAAATTGATTTAAATCAGCTGCATTTATGTTCCTCTGTGGTCCGTCCATCATCTAGACCCGCAATGCCTCTCTCTCTCTCTCTCTTTCTCTCTCTCTTTCTCTCTCTCTCTCTCTCTCTCTGTCTTGCAGTGTCCTGAGTTATGTGTCATTTATCTGAAACCCTAATAATTTAACTTGTCCGCTCCTGTCGTGGCGGTGCATGTGGTAAGAATGCAGCAGCTGTAAAGAAGGTTTGTGCTGCTGCCTCTGTATGTATTTTATTGGCTTTACACGGGTTTATTTTTTCCAACAAATGGAAGCATGGGCAGAGAGGAGTTAATGTGATTGTCTGAATCCAATGCTATAGTCCCTGTGTTGAATTGAGATTACTGTAAATGCTCAGCTGTAAAAGAATGTGCACAGGCACATGTAATGTGTCTCGTGCATGTTGCAGTAGAATTCAAACATTAGATTTACATTTGCTCGTTTAAGAAGCTCTCCTCAGAATGCATTACTAAAGGGCAATAGATGAAAGCTAATTAGGTTTTAATTATATGTGATCACAATATTCTGACTCACGGATAAACATAGCTGAGGCTGTGTTGATGCTTTCAACAGCGAGTTGAGTTGCAGGGCACAGAGTCAGTGGAGTGGTGTAGTTATGGACCGCAGCGGACGTGGTGAGGGTGGAGGGTGTTTGGAAACTGAGTGCATTATGCGACTCTGAGTGTGTGCATGTTTGTCTGTGCGTGTTTAAGTCTGCGCGTGCACAAGTTTTTGTTATGCAGGGTGGAGCTGGAACCAAGCCCGACCCCTGTGTGTTTTACCTGCATCTCAATGAAGCGAGAGAGTTGATTTACCCCTCTGTTGCAGTTAGTCTCTCTCTCTCTCTCTCTCTCTCTCTCTCTCTCTCTCTCTCTCTCTCTCTCTCTCTCTCTCTCTCTCTCTCTCAGCCAGTCAAACAGACATTGATCTCTTAGCCAGGCAAGGTGACCCACAGTGTTGTTCAGCTCTTCCAAAGTCTCTCCTCTCCCTTTCATTTGTACCTGGGAAAGGCCTTGACCCCACACACTGCTGCCATGTAGCAGCCCTGTGCACGTGGGTCGCACATCCCCTGTATCAAGAACAGTTTGTGTGTGTGTGTGTGTGTGTGTGTTGTTTGAGTTAGCATGAGTGCACACAGAGTAGACACGTGTGTGCAGTTATGTGTGACCAGTGAGTGTGTAAATGTGTGTGAGTATGTGTCTACGGTTGTGTCTGCGCGCGTGTGTGTGTGTGTGTGTGTGTGTGTGTGTGTGTGTATATGTTCCTCTGTTTCTGCCGTGGTGTGTTTATCAAGCTCTTTGTTCGTCTTTACCTATATGTGTGTGTGATTATGTGCATATTGATTTGTATGTGGCTGCAACTGTACATTCTCACTATATAGGTGCATGTGAGAGTCTGGTCTCTTCATATTGATGTGTCAGAGCATTTTTCGGGTGACGGCAGACTTGTCTGTGCTGTGAGCTCCTGTCTAGCTGAATGGGTCAGAGTCCATTTATCCCCAGTGTGAATCGGATTACATGGAAATGAATGGCCCTCATTGTTGTTTAAAGATGGATTGGAGGGGCATTAATATACTTTGTCGCTCCTTCGCCTCGTTCCGTTCCACTGAAACCCAGCTAAAAGTTTTTCAGGACGATTCGTCATTTGGTTTTTAAAGCAGGTTTTCTTTAGTCGTCCCAAACGTGTCGTATGTACGCTCACGTGTATACATGTTTTATATCCTCACACAAACCTTGTTTTATATATATATATATATATATATATATATATATATATATATATAAATATACATAAACCCTGAATCAATGTAAACGTCTAGATATGCTCCTCATAAACCGACGGACCTGACAGATTAATTTCCAGCATTTATTAACTAATACATTTACACTGTATTTTTGTTAATTATTTTAAGTAATGCACTTAAAAGTTGACCTTTTTGAATGAAGGATGGGGTGGTTATAGAATTACAGCAGTTTATTAACCATTGAAATGTATTTTAGATATACTTTTGATGTGTATTTATGTGTGTGTGTGTGTGTGTGTGTGTGTGTGTGTGTGTGTGTGTGTGTGTGTGTGTGTGTGTGTGTGTGTGTGTGTGTGTGTGTGTGTGTGTGTGTGTGTGTGTGTGTGTTAGAAGCGAGCATAAAACCTTTCATTTAAATTTAAAGTTATTGTGTATATGGGAAATGGTCAAATATTTATATATATACGGTTGATTTCATTTAGAAATTCATTGATGATTATTCTAAATTATTAGCCTTGAATTTAAATATTTGATTTTCAGCCTTTCATGAATTTAGCTCATTTGTCAATTTTAGAAGAAAAAAAAATGCCACAAATGTATTGTTCAGATGAAGTTGTATTGGTTTTATAAAAAAGAATAATATTACTCTTTGCTTTATCTTTGCTCACTCTGTCCTGTCACTTTTCTTTAATTCATGACAACCATTACTTAATGTTAAGTGTGTTATGTCTACAGCAGTTTCCTGTGTTGTTGGTTTTATAACACATTTCTGTTTCCTGTTTTTGCAGGACGTCAAGAAAATTCCTCCATCTGTGATAGAGAGCTATGACTTCTCCGTCCTCACCCTGGAGTCTGAGGTAACTTGTCCTGCTCAGGTTTTAATCTGTGACACTACTTTACAACACAAATTAAACTATTGCATTTACATTGTTAAAATATCTAAAACTAATGTCAAATTAAAGAAATATTCAAATGTAAACTAAAACACGAAACATTCAGTGTTGCAGAAGTTTGATGATCTACATTTCTCCTGTATGTTTATCACAACGCAGCACATAATGTTCACACTCAGTTTTAAACAAAATTGTGATAAGTTACTGATCCATTACAGGCATTAGGTTGTCCGAATTTATTTAGGTATATTTCATTTTTGTATCAATATCTTTAATTCAACTTTATACCCTAAAAAGTCCACTTTATGTTTAAAAACAAAAAAAAATGTTTGCATCCAAGCAAAGAATTTGAAATATACTTTAATATAAAAATACAAATCATACTGATAATGCTGAACAGAATTGCTCCACAATTCTTTATCTTTGAATTCATTGTTTATACTTACTTTTGTAGTTGTCAATGATGTAAAAATATGAATAGTAATTATAAAATTCACATTTCCTTTTACCTGCTCTCTGTTCTTCATTCAGAAAACAATTCAAACAGGAGCTTTAAATCTGTAGCTCCATGGCATCTTGATATTTTCAATAGTCCACTTTTTTGATTTAGTTTAATAAGGAAGCACTCATTTGGGACAGCAGACACCTTCAAACACATTTAGCTCTTCAAACTCTCTGGCAACCTTTGTTGTGTGCGATGTTGTGCAGTTTTCATGCGTTGGGGCTCTGACAGTGCTGTTTGATTGACAGGAGGGTGACATGTGCAGTGCTCATGGGATGAGGCCAAAACTTTTGGCTTGACCCTTTGACCTCCTTCACTCAGCTCTCTCTGCGGAGAGACAAACACTGTACAATATCTTTTATTCCTGGCTGACATGCAGATGGACGGATGGTGGGATAGCAGCGGATGGCACAGGATGATGGAGTGAGAGAGGGAAAGTGAAGGCTAGTTTCTTCCGCTCTCACGTTGCCGGTTAAAAAATAGAGGGAGAGGACAGATCAATGTAAGGAGTCGAGGTAAAGTTAGGGAAGGAGTTAAGGGATTGAGGACAGAAAGGCACCTGAATTTTAATGCAAACACTCACGCTAGGGTGAGAAAACAGGAGGAGGCTAGAAGGCGAGGGAAGGGAGAAAGGGATGGCAGGAGGGCTCCTGGCCATGGATGCAGACAGACAGGCAGGGTAACCAGAGGCAGACGGTGACCTTCTCTGCTGCTGGATGATCGAAGGCTTTATTTAAAGGCCTGGTCAATGCTGGGTGCTGCTGAGGTATCAGCCTCGCAGCCAGGCGACTCATCACCACTGTAATACAACTCTCTAACCCTAACCCCCCTCCCACACACACACACACACACACACACACACACACACACACACACACACACACACACACACACACACACACACACACACACACACACACACACACACAGAGAACAGGACAGGACACTCTCTCTGGACACCTCAGGTTTTACACAGTGCAGTCGAGAGGCTGGACAGAGGAAACTACAGCCTCAGCATCAGCTAATTTTACTGTGCAGCAGACAGTATACTCTACTTTCCTCATGTGCTCAGCATTATGAAGCACATGCTTGTTTTGCCTTTGCTATGCACTCCATCACTGTCCATTTGTTGTACTGTGCACCAATTATATGTAGACAGCATAATGCGTGGTTTTATATGTGACGTACTGATACAGTGAGGAATGAGGTGATGATGATGAAGAGGTAAAAAAAAAAGACAGAATGCAGGCTGTTAAGGTAGTACACCTGCATATATGTGTGTGTGCGTGTGTGTGCGTGTGTGCGTGTGCGTGTGTGTGTGTGCGTGTGTGTGTGTGCGTGTGCGTGCGTGTGCGTGCGTGTGTGTGCATGTGTGTGTGTGCGTGTGTGTGTGTGCGTGTGCGTGCGTGTGTGTGTGTGCGTGTGTGTGCGTGTGTGTGCGTGTGTGTGCGTGTGTGTGTGTGTGTGGAACACGTGTTTGTGCGCTTGCATGTGTGTGGCTGCAGCGTTAAGACACCTGCATGCTTCAGCACTTTCTGGCTGTCAGGAGCTCTGAGGTCACAGGCAGGGGAGTGGAGAGGGCACATTAGAGGAATCTTCAGAGCTCCCACCCGCCACGCCTCCACAATCCTTCCCCCTGCACCTCCTACCAAACCTCACTTTTCTCTCTCTTGCCCGTTATCCCCCGTCATCCCTTCACCACCTCCTTCTACTCGTCTACCCCTCGTGGTGACGGGGTGAGTCGGCCACTCGGGGGGAGGGGCACAGGGACGCAAGGTGCCTCCGTGGCTGACAGCAGGCAGGTCAGGTTTTTGTACACGGCAGAGGAGGAAGGACAGATGCACGCAGAAGCATCAAGGTGTGTGAGTGTGTAAGAAAAAGGAAGAAAGAGAGGACATATTTCAGTGCTTGTGTGGATAAATGGGCTGTGTATCGAAACACCTAAAAAGCTTTTGTCATTCCATGTTTTTTCGTATCAAAACTTAAAATATAAATATTGCAGAAGATTGATGTTTAATGCATATCATAATATCTGTTTAGGCATGTTAGTGATCATGACATTGGACTAAATTGTAATGGGAATCAAAATGGAGCATTTTCAACTTCTCACAAAAACTTTGGGGAGAAAAATCTGACTAAAATAAGGAACATAGTTAACAAAACTATATTTCATGATGTCTGATACTGTAGCAAAATTCCACAATATGATTTGAGATGATAAACAATAAATCACCCACCGTTAATTTAAACATTGAATTGTCACTTATAAAACACTGCAGCTGTGCTGGGTTCTTTTGTGTTTCGCAGCGACAAGGATTTGCTCCATTCTCTGACACTTCACTATCCATTTACTGCCTGCCTGGGATATATATAACTACTCGCTGCTCAGTGTGAGACTCGTTACACTGTTACAGTCTTGATAGCGACACAGACGCCATCCCTCAATCCAGAAAATCCAAATGACAGGGAGGATATGAACAGGATGTATGCTCATTATTAGGCCTGGTCTGAAAAGACAGGAAGCAAGTAGAATTGGGTTCTGGATTAGAAATGACAACAAGTAATAATATGTCACACACTGCAGTTAAAGATACACAAACTGAACACAGAACAATTGTGTTTAGGTTTGGATTGTTTTTTAAAATGTGTTATGTGTTTTTACTTTCTTCTTAACAAGATGATACTTGAGGACAAAACTGCACCCTTGAGCTAAACCTCTTAACATCAACGCACTCCTCTTTTCAACTTATGTTAATATACAATTTTCTCTCTGATATTTCAGTTGTTTAAGCCGGGGTTGTGTTGTTTTATTCAAACATAATTAGTTGTAAAGCTGCTACCATTGTGTGTACTGTATGTATGAGTGTGTGAGCGTGTGTGTGTGTGTGTGTGTGTGTGTGTGTGTGTGAGCCTCAGAGCCACTGTTGTCCTCAGGTTGTTACTGTGTGTTCACAGCATGATTGAGAGAGGAACTTGTGATCAGCCGGAGGTTAGTGTGATATAATGTATTCCCCTGAATCACCGCAGCCAGCAGCCCGGGGCCTTCCTCTTCCCCGCAGCCTCCTTCCCCTTACACACTCACACACACTCCTTCCTCGCTCCCCTCGCGTAACCGTCCCCTCTCTCTTCCCTGCGGTGACTGCCCAATGCTAGCTGCTTAGCGTTGCACCCAGCGTCTAATTGAATTCCAACACTCCGGCGTTAGCTCCTGATGCTAAAGAGATGTTAACACGGCACAATACTAACAGTCCTCGGGACGTGTTTCAACACCCAGCTCCTAAAGAGAAAATTAGGGCTAAGCTCACTCTGGCACCACATGATTTATTCAGAGCTCCAAACTATGTCTTCTGTATCCCCTAAAGGGTCGTCTTTTATAGCCATGAGCGAATCAGCACTTCATATAGCCACATGCAGTACATGCAGAATATGTATTGTGGCTGCACGATTGGTAGACGGAGTATGTGTTCCCTCTCGCTTCTTACGCTTCTACTGAAGTGCATCTATTGTCCCTTATATAAATGTGTCTGCTGGTCTCTCTGCATCCATACTGCTGGCGATGCCGTCCATCCCCTCTCCCTGACACCCTCACTTTTATTCCCTGGCTCTCAAACACTAGCTCTGGGCTTTAATGGCACATATTTCCTGGGCCCGGCTGAAACGGGATGCATCTTCTCCTTGTTAGCTTGATAAATAACCCGGCTGCTGGGAAAGTGCTGAATTTGAGCTTTCAGTCTCTATTTTCTGCTGGATGACATTAATTTTAAGTGCTGAGAAGGAGCTAACTAATACAGACAAATAAATAAGATGGAGGAAGGGAAGGTGCAGAGGTGCTGGAGTCACTCTGCCATCCCTCCCCCTGTTACCTGTTTATACACAAGCATTTATATATGCAATATGCAAACCTCCCAAAAAAAACTCAATACAGACAAGCGGCGCCACTCAATAGATACTTCTGTTGTAACTGTGAAATCATCTTGTGCCATTATACTTACGACTCCTGCCGAGGTCAAATGTTTAACATGTTGCAGGTAGACAGACAGTCTGTCAGGTAGTCAGTAAGATTGGCTCCATGCTCCTCTATCAGCTGTCTGCCTCCGTCCCTCCTCTCTGTCTGTCTCTCTCATTATGTCTCCTGAATGTTGTGTTTCATCAGAAAAAGAGATTAGTGGCAGCAAAATGGTGGCGAATCACAGCGAACAGCACTATGGAAAAATTATATTTATATGAGCTTTTAGAGACAACAAAACATAGTTCAGGTTTGAGTCTAAACAGTTCATTAATGGATTGCAATTTTATTATTGAGAGTATTACGTTTTTGGTGGAAAAAACTATTGTTGCAGAAAACACATGGAAAGATTTGTTTTCTAGCTAAAACACTTTTGTATAAGTACATTTAAACAGGATGATTAACAGCCTGCGACAACCTGAGAACACGTTTAGAAAATATTCTCTGTGTGTATTCAAAATCTATATTTACATCAGGTTGCCTGCATATTTCGATTGCTGTTTTTTCCCTTGATTTTGATTTGGTTTTATTTCATTTAATTTCTATTTTAAATTGTTCCACAAAACCTGAGATGACTTTACATTAAGAAAAATGACAGCACATGACAGCAGCAAAAGCACAGCAATAAATATGTTTTACTGCCGGTATATAAACAAGGAACACAAGGATGTCGCCAGAACATATGCAGCACTACTGATGATGAGGACCACTGTCATCAGTCACAACATGCAACATTATATTTAAATGTTCCTCTATCAGCTGCATGTCACTACACCCAACACCCCCGCAACCCCCCCCCACACCCACCCCCCTCCTAACATCAAACATGTATCCAGTATTTTTTCTTCCAATCCATGCAACCTGCACAAATGCACACACACACACACACACACACACACACACACACACACACACACACACACACACACACACACACACACACACACACACACCTCTGCCGTGTAGAACACAACACAATGAAGTGGCTGAGACACCTCATACATTATTTTAACAATGTATAGTGCGGTGAATTAAAAGGTCAGTGGTTGAGAACTGGCTCCATGTAACAATAAGATGCATGAACTGAGCACTGCAGGCCCTTCAGTCAGCATCCTGCTGCTGAACGCTGTGAGGAGGAAACACATATGAGCTACAGTGATAGATTCTACTGTAAGCTGTGTGTGACTGTGTGAGTGTGTGAGTGTGTGTGTGAGTGTGTGTGTGTGTGTGTGTGCGTGCGTGCGTGCGTGCGTGCGTGTGTGTAGGTGTGTGTGTGTGTGTGTGTGTGTGCGTGCGTGCGTGCATGCGTGCCCATTCAGTGTTTATGGGGTACTGTTGTGAAACACTTATAACAATAGATTTCCTTGGTCTATCATTATTGATTGTACATTTCTCCCTTTTGCCCTTTGCCTCACTTTGATAAATGTCTTTTATTACGACAACATTTTGCTTTTAAAAAACATGGTGAGCCGAGATTTTGTTTTTAAAGCGATGCTTTTATTAGACCAATTCTATTTTTGTCAGCATCCTCTCTCGCTCTGCAGATGCGATGCAAGAAATGCGTGTTTCTATTTGCAAAGCAGGGTTTCATTTTCAGGGTGTATTTATCACATGCTGTCATGTTGCGGTCACATGACCACATGAACCACTGCCAGCAATTAAGGCTGATAAATCACTCATTTACAGGAAGAGAAGGAGGGACGGAGTTGGGCAAAGAGGAAACGAGGGAGTGATAAGAGAGAGGGAGAGGAATAATGAATAGCCTTTAACCCTTCACAGATATTTTATTCTTTCATATTTTAAAACATGATCTTGAATGTTATTGTGTTTGCGCAGTGTAGTATGAACTGTTTCCAGTGAGGCTCATTGACTCCTACAGGCAAAGACAAAGAGACAGATGGTAGTCGTTTGTGTGGCTTACTGTGATTGTGACCTGACTGCACTGCTTTATTTACTGTTGGAGGTGTGTGTTCATGTGTGCAGCACGACTGCACAGGCAAATGCATTTGTGTCATGACAAAGAAAGAGACGGAGAGACCATTCGTACACAACCCTCACTTCACTTTCTCTCTCTCTTGGGCTCCTGCTGATGGATTTCCTCTCAGCCTAAACAGGAGAGCAAACACATTGATGGCTCTGCATGCAGCGATTCCACATACCAAACAATGCTGGGATTTAATTATCAGCATCCTTTCTTTTGTCAGAATGTAGATTGAAATAGTAAGCGTGAATTCCACCAGACTTTGTTTTTTCTTCTCGTCTTTTTGACCTGCTCGCATAGAAATTGAGACATTGCACATAACTGTGAGCGTTAGTTGCTGATCAGACACAAGTCTTAGAGTACTCCTGGGATGTGGACGAGGTCTAACCTGTGCAGCGTCTGTATAAGTTACATCAGAGTGTGTGTTTTAGTGGCCCGGGTCAGTGCTCTGCAGTGTCTCAGCCTGCCCACTCACTTGAAATGGCTGATTAAAGATTCATGACAAGAAAAGAAAAAAGGGGGGAAAAGAATGTTTTTAATGGGCTAGAAGAAGACGAGGAAAGAAAGAAGATATCTTTACAACGAGGGAAGTTGAGTCAGTCAGGTATCTTGCTGCAGAGGGAATATGACAACGAAAGATCAAGAATCAGCAGTTAGTCTGTACGTGTTTGAGGGGGGATTTGCTGTTTAAAGAGGTACAATAGTTAAAATGAATAACTGAGAGAGAAAGAGAGAGAGAGAGAGAGAGAGAGAGAGAGAGAGAGAGAGAGAGTGTGTGTGTGGTGTGTGTGTGTGTGTGTGTGTGTTTGTGTGTGTGTGTGTGTGTGTGTGTGTGTGTGTGTGTGTGTGTGTGTGTGTGTGTGTGTGTGTGTGTGTGTGTGTGTGTGTGTGTGTGTGTGTTATGGCTGTATTCAACAGAGGCAGGACCCTGCTGTCCACACTCTTACTAGTACTATAATTTTAAAGTGAATACATGCACCAGGAGCAGCTTTTCTAGGGAAAGAAATAAGTTGTGTACACATACTAGAATACAAAGTCAACACTGCGACTGTGAGTGTGTGTTTTGTGTTGTGTGAAGTATTGCCAAAGTTGCTCTAGCATGGAAAAACATCTTTAGTTTTTCCAGCAGAGAGGACAGCGTGATCTTTGCTGCTTACTCTCTTTTTAGTAACATCAGTAATGTACTTTGTAAAATGTGTTTGTCTCTGAAGAATATTTAAGGGGGTTTAGTTTTGAATTCTTGTCAGACATTATGCAAATCATTTTTTTTTGTACTTTTTTTTTCTTTTATCTTGTTACTTAAGATCAGTAAGGTCAAAGACAAATTTCTAATAAATGTAACAGATGGGAGTGGGAGTGCCTGGGGATTTGTGCATTGCATTTCTCTTGATTTACTCCCAGAAAAAGTTCCTCCAGATCTCTAATTTCACTGCATGGAAGTGACGTATAAGAAGGGTGCTGCACCGTCCTCATCTCCCTCTTGCTCATTTGGTTCAAGGTTGATACACATACAGGGACAGAAAGGGGGAGAGAGGGAGGAAACACCTGGACAGGAGGAGCAAATAGGGAACAGCGATGCAAGCATGCTCACTTTTTGCATTATGTGCTGCCTGTACAACTTTTAAAGTGGTAGTGAACCCATCACAAGAAATGTGTTTCTACAAGGGGCCCGCGGCATCAGGCTGTAACACTACATGCAAACCGCCATTTTTTTCCCTCAGAGTAATAAATCAGAGGAATTCGTCACACACGAGGATGCTTGTGTGCACTGTCGATAATCCATGTTTAATGTTGCACAGGGGTAATTGTGTGAATACTGAATTTGGCCACAGGCTCCGTCAAGTCCTTCATCTACTTATACGTGAGATACATTAAATAGTTAAAATAAAGCATCAAAAAAGTCACACAGCAGGTGCAATAAATTAACTATTGATAACACAACGTCTGTGAAGGACAGCAATCTCTATTCCACCTTTGCGCCAGCAAACTGTAAAAAACAGTGCTTTTGCTATATATTTCTATATTCATATATTTGTCAATCCAAAGCCGTTGTAAAGAGAATACATTAAGATTTCAATTAATAAAATGAAATCCAATTCCTTATGCTGAGTTTATTTTGGCGGTGCTGACATCTGCATCACACTGTTCCATTCCGTATATTTTATGTGGCTTTATCTCGAGTGAATTAAAGGGCCTGTAAAAAGTGGAACGTTATTAGCGTCAGACCACCTGGGGTAAACATCTGCAGACTCAGACCAACATACATCACTGTTTCTCTTCTCACTATTTACTGTCACACACACACTCGTGCTGCTCGGCTGCATCTTTTGCATGTCTCTTGTCTTATTGACTTATGCGTGGTTGTGCGACTCTGCATTGGGAGGCAAGCTGGTTATTAAAGATGCCACAAGGTCACAGGTCAAGTACAGGTTCTGTTCTTTAGGTCGGCCAGAGGTCAAAGGTCAGCCGGTTAGTCTTGGAGGCCAAGATGATCACAGCTGATTGGTTTATCACAGTGCAGCTCACCAGCAATCCACTGGCGAATCAAAATCAAAGTTTAACATATTTTGTTTTGAATTATTCCTCTGCATTATTCTGCTGACTGCATGAAACCTTTTTATTTGTTTATTTTATTTTTTATTCCAACAGTAACTACTCTCCTTTGAATAATTAGATGTTCTTTTCATGTTCTATTAGGACTGTTTTTCCTCACTATTTTTTCATCTTCAAAGTGAAAGCTAAAATAGGGCGATCATTGCAATTTAATTACTACAAATCCCTTTGTGAATTTGCTCTTGTGTTTGTTTACATGCATAGATGTGCAGTCTTCGGCAGTTTTTTGTGCGTGTGTGATTCAGTGAATGTCTTAACTTTCTTGTGTTGTTCTATAAATGCCTTCTTATTTATAGTGTGTGTGGCTGTGTGTGTTGGTGTGTTGATGAAGTCGCAGTGGGGTTTATTTAAATAGATAAGATGGTATTTTATTCCCAATCAGAGGAATCTCCTGTCGCATCCCAGTCTCTTCATAATAACCCCCGGCATTGCTCTACATCCCCCTGACACACACACACACACACACACACAAGCACACTGAGAATTGCAGACACTGCAATTTCTCTCTCTCTCTCTCAAGGGTAAAAGGCTTTGATAAATGAAAATAAATACTTTTTGTTCATTCAAGGAACAGAAGGAGAGAGAAGAAAATGGCAAAAGAGACAAGAGGTCTGTGACAGTTTGATGCCTCAATACAAGCAAATATATGACAAGGAACACCTTTTATAACACTTTATAACTGTGCGTGTGTGTGTGTGTGTGTGTGTGTGTGTGTGTGTGAGTGTGTGTGTGTGTGTGTGTGTGTAGTAAAATTTAGTGCTAAAACACATGTACATCCTCAGTCATTGTGGGGAATAAGAGTAAGGAAGACAGTGATTCAGAGATGTGAGCTGAGGAGAAGGGAGATATAGCAAGTGGCCTGTAGGCTGACATGTTAACTGAGTTACAGGGAGAGAAAAAAAACAGCGCGGCACATGATTTAGAGGAAACAGGTTCCCCTCCCTCATCCGTCTGATTCTGTGACTGCAAGGTCACGTAGACGCCTCACTCTCTCTCCCTCTCCACCTTTGTTTTCCTCTGCTCCCATGGACCTCATTTCATTCAACACTCCCAAACCTCCGACAGCTCCATAACTATAACTCTCTCCTCCCTGTCCTCTCCTCCTCTCTTCTCTTCATCCACAGCTAAATGACTCTGTCAGAAATAAAGAGCACTTATCTTATCTACTGCCTCCACTCTGCTGTCTCCCCGTCGACGCCCCACCCACAAATACACACACACGGATAAAAAAACAAAATAAAAAAACCTATGAACAGACACATATTACACGAACAGACATGTATATTTTATTTTAACTATGATTACAGTCAAAAAGACTTTCCTATCCCATAACCAAAACCTTTTTTTAATTTCTCTGCCTGTTTCTTAATTATTCCCCTCAGATGGAAGATTCAGGCTTGTTCAACAACATCTCAGCTTGTTGCACTGACTCAAAGTCTTCAGCCACCTGTCTGAAAGCAAGACATCAGCCCACAGGGTAGTAGACAGACAGGTAGACGGAAGCTTGACAGAGGACAGGTGTCCAGGTGTTCTTCCAGCACCCCCCTCCAATGCCTGTGTATATGTGTGAGTGCGAGCCACCTACTAGGCACTCAGTAGGGAGCCACATAGGGATGAGATGAAAGAAAGAAGGATGAGCGGGTGGGAAGGGGTGTGATGGGGATAAAACTCTTGGCAAGAACACACACTCAGCCCAGCATGCTCCAACAATCTGCTCGGTGTCCCTGAACACTCCATCACTAATACTCACGTCACAGAGTGCAACATAGATGCAGATTTTGATCAGCATGTATTGTGATGACTTGGCCTTTCTATACCTAAAAGTGCACACACACAAAGCTGTCCTGCTTGTACAGTTCAGAAGGATCAAAGGTTACGGGTAAACTCCATCGACTGACTCATCTGTACGTGGAGGTTATGCATATGTTTATTGAACCTTGTCCATTTTGGCCACCTTACCTGAGTAAATTAGCTTGAAGTATTTGCATACTGCACTGTGAAGGATTGTCCTTTGTTTGCTGCTCTGGAGGCCTGCTTGGCGAAAACACCAGAGAGAAGGAGAGAAAGAAAGGGAATGCGCTCGCTCCGAGCAGATAGTGGATATGTGTATGCAAGGATGCTTAAGAGACAGAGAGATGAAAAGAGTGATAATTCTCCTGCTACCCTGAGGCCTCTCGCAGCCTCGCAGGCTCCCTATAGGTCCCCTGACGCATGCCTTAGCAGAAAGCCGGGCCCTGCTAATTGGCCCCTGTGATAACACCAGAGAGAAAGGGAATGTGTGTGGGGATGAGTGTGTGTTTGTGTTTTGGTATTACAGCACCATTGAAAGCTTATATTTTCTACAAGTAATAATTTATTGGTTCTGCTTTGAAGGGTGTTTGATTTGTAAGCTGTGAGGACGTTTATTATGATCTGCTAGCTCATTGAAGTTGGAAGCCACTGAAAGACAATTAAAGCATATACACTAGTTCAAAGCACTGCTTCAATCTTTAAACAGCTTGTTTCTCTCTAATTGTTTCATTATCTCAGTGTGCTTATTAAATGTACGATAATTGTTAATTACCACATGAGGATTTGTAAAGGATTTGTCTTGAGTATCAAAACAAATTAATTAAACTGAACACATTTAAAACAACAGCAATGATAACAGCAGGTGCAGTGTGTGCGTGTGTGTGTGTGTCTGTATGTGTGTGTGTGTGCGTGTGTATGTGTGTGTATGTATGTGTGTGTGTGTGTGTGTGTGTGTGTGTGTGTGTGTGTGCACATCCACATTTCCAATGCTATGCTTGTTTGTTTAAATCTCTTTGTTTAATTGAGATTCATATGAGGAATTTAAATGAGATTCAAATGAGATTCATAGCTAATTGTAGCAGCACAGGTAATATGCGCATAGATTTAATGATGATTCAGTGTATCTTGCAGTCTAACGAGAGTTTGATTGGACCATAGGAAGACACCGGCTGAAATCACTACTGTGGTTTGAGAGAAAAGCAGCTAAAAGAAGAACTGTTGTTTAAAATCATTTAAATATTTTTCCCCTGAATTATATTTTTCCCAAAGCACTATTTTGATTAATTTAGAGACATTTATGCTTTGCCCTATAAATATAGTCTATTAAAACTAATAAACAACAAGTATGGACAAAAGCATCTGCAAAAGAATGCAATTTTCATAAAAAGCTTAATCGCTCCGTGGCCTGGATCACGTGAAATGTCAAGTCTTGGACAGTTGTAGGTAAAGATGTTGTTCAAAATAAATTCCTCTAGCAAATGATCTCAAAGTGAGCACACTGTACTCTACATGTGATTCCATACACTCACCAGTTTAATCTGTGTAAAAAATCCAGCTGCTGACAACAGCTGGGACATTATAAGTAAATAAAACACAGCCTCCGAGCTTGCACATACACGCATGCACACACGTCAACACTTATTCTTCTGTTGTCTTCCATACATGAGCAACGACTCGTTTCCTTCCCTCTCTCCTGCTGCACATACACCTGGACAGATGTGCACTGTTGGATATTGTATATTCATCTATAGTATGTTTACCATAATTAAATTGATGGGGAAAGGCGTTATGCACTAATCTGTGTGTGTGTGTGTGTGTGTGTGTGTGTGTGTGTGTGTGTGTGTGTGTGTGTGTGTGTGTGTGTGTGTGTGTGTGTGTGTAAAAGGACTGTGAGGTTACATTTGAGACAAGAAGAAAGTCATGGATGCAAAGGAATCTAAGAATCTGAATTCTTATTTCCGTTTATAAAGATGTGTACTCACATAATTATCCTGTGTGGGGGGCACCCACTTGTAATCACTAATATAAATCTAATATAATCCCAATAATAACACTAATGGTTCTGATATGACACTGAAGGAGAGAGACATTTCAGTTTAAACTCCACTTGCCCTACACTCCGACATTACAGAACACAAGTGCAGAAACACACATACACACAAGCAGAGCATACTGCTGCCATACATTGTGCCTGATTTTCCTTATACAGCAGGTAGCACACAAACAAATAAACTATAGGCATGGTGATAAGGCCAACGATGAAACAAATATTCTGTGGGACTGGTTAAGGCTCAGCAGTAGGCACAAGGCTCGCTCTCCTGTACAGCTGCAGTATTGATAGATGCTGCAGAGAGTTTACAGTCCCACTTTATTTCAATTAGCTCGCAGGAAGCAGGAAATAACCTGCAAATCAATTGTCATTTCTACAGGGCCGAGGCTTCATGGTGGACACTATAGCGCATGTATTAAATCAACCAATGAATCCCACAACAAAAATAAATGTGGTGAATGCTATATGTACCCTTTTAATGACCAAGCATAGCACTGTGCAGAAGAGCAGGAAACAGTACATGCACCATGAAAAAAAGCTACAGAAAGGGAGATTGAGAAAGGGAGGTCAATATGGATTGCAACCGAGCAAGATATAGTAGGTTATACGGTGTATGATCATGTCAGAAAACACAGTCATGTATGCACCCCACTTTACAGCATATCACATACACACAAACACACACTCACCTGAAAACACCGGGACGCACTGCTGTGTGATTTGTTTGTGTTGTTGGTGCAGTGGACTGAAGCGATGGAGGTAGTAACTGTTTGATGGTAGGCTTTATGGAGACACTATATAACGTCTGTGACAGTTTATTCAGTGCATGTCAAGAAGGGGGATTTGTGGCACTACAATGGCTGGGACACTCCTGCATCCCCATGCACTTATGCACCCACCATCCACAGCTCCGGAGGGAAAAATGAGCGAGGGAGATGTGAATCTGTTTGCATGTTAAATGTCATAGAGCTGTGTGCAGTATAACACTGAAACAAGGCTGTAATTCTATAATACAACAAGTACTAAACTCAGATGCTGAGGGAATTGACCAAAATATCTCTCTTTTAATTTTAGCTGCTGATTTGAATGTAACATCACACTCCTTCTTTTGACATGTTTGAGTAGACCAAAATGTCGGTTTAATTAGAAATTTTCCCTCTGCTTCACAGTTATAGTGGCAGGTGATTGGACAGCAGGCTGAGATCGTTAGACAGTACATTTTCTTTACAGCAAAAAAAATCTGTCTTCTTTTTGCACAAACTTTTTGTCCAGCCAGTTATTCCCCAAGGTCCATTAGCCGAGTTCTCATTGGTTCTCCTCTCAGCTAGATACTATTAGACCTGGGATTGGGTATTGAATTAGCCTGCTGATTGGGTATTGAAGGAGTGAAGACTGATGAGAGGATTTGGCTAAGCTTTCTTCTCCAAACCTCATTACTCACACTCACACTCAAAGAGGGCAGAGCTGGAAGAAAGACACACACACGTACACACACACACACACACACACACACACACACATAGCAGACAGACACACACATTTCAGTCTTGTTTAAACTCACGCTTTTCAAAGGAAGATTTAACAACTTAAACATCATCCCACTCCACCAATTGCCTGCAGGTAGAGGACAATTCATTCCTAACAAATAAACACCTGCACCGCTCTCTTGGCTCACCTTTCACACAAGCTGCAGACAGAGCCCGATCAAAACCACCAAACGAATATATCTGATATGATGCATGAGCAGCAGCTGCAGAGACCGGAGACACTATAAGACAACCTTTCTTGACTGAAAGACAGCGTTGTCGGCCCAAGAGAATGCTGCATGCAATTGGAAGCTGCTAAGAGAGGGATGTGTGAAAGGCTTTGTGCTGATTTATGCCGTGTTTCATCCCACAATAAAGATTATGGATGATGATATTGATTTAGCCGGGGCTGTGGCCATGACTGGACTAAAGCTCTCATGTTGGGAGAAAAGAGAATTTAGCTCATTATCATTCTCAGACACAGTGAGGAAGCCATTCTCTCGGTGTGTGTGTGTGGATTAATGTTTGTGTCTATATTTGTGTGCCGGAGTCTTAGATCACCCACTGTATTAGCAGCACGACTCTTCCCTCCTTTAGTGTTGGTGAAAGTGTTGAACCCCATCCTGTCCTCCTGTTTCAGAGTCAGAGTCAGAGTCAGAGAGCAAGCAGCAGGCGTTCCCAGCAGCACAGCCAAGCAGACCGGAAGGAAGGGATGAAGTTATTGACTCCACTTTGATTTAACCTCTCCTGCCTGATCCTCAGAGGTGCACAGACACATGCAGATTGGGGAATTCTCAAAATAACAGCTGCCTTCTTGGGCATGTGTACGTAGGATCCGAGTCAGAATTAATTTCAGGCTTCTAATTTTGGATATATTTGTGTAAATCAGTGGTGGAAGTAATAGTACATTAGTTTCCTTATACTCAGCTCAGTCACATGTGGTAATAAGCAGCAACAAAGCCTCCAACTTGCATTGTCTGTATTGAACACATGGAGACAGAAAAGAAGACATGGTGGTTTAACAAGCATACGCTCTGAGAGTATTTACTGACCATCAATTGTTAGCTTACTCTGGTGACTCGATACAGCACTCGTGAAATCCCTTCCTCACAGCCACAGGGTTCACATATACCTTTGAATAAAACACAGTTAGTTTCTGAGTGTATAATTACTAGTGGTTAACACTAGCAAGCTGACCTAAAACAAACAACCTCTCCATACCCCCATTCACTTTACTGTAGCATGTTACTCACTAACATGTTATATGGACGAACACTGATTACTAGGTAATATTTACTGATGCATTATCATGCACACAATATCTTGTAGCCGATCAATATTTAAGCTAAATTCAAATACTTGTTAGGTAGTTTAATCATTAACATATTTATATGGGGATCATTTATTTTGTATGTAAAATCTCAATCTATAGTCAAAAATTTGCAGAAAAATTAAATAAATGGTAATGAAAAGATGCGATTTGCATACATTATTTGTGCAAATTTCCCCCCTTGCTGCGCAGTATGCTATTTTTTGACACGTAAACAGATGGCAAACTTTATTTTGCATATTATGTTGGTTTAGCTAAATGCATCTACACAATCTTTAGCTAATACATCCCTAATTTCAGACCATTTCAGATTGAAACAAGAGCTATTGTTACGAATAATATCACTGAATGCTGTTTTGCTGAACGCTGTTAGAGTTGTTGAACAGGACAATAGCGCCAAAGTGCACTTCTCTTTAATTAATTACCCTCTTTTGTTTCTGGCAGCACCACAAAACACGCACACACTTGAACACACTCACAAATGCACAAGAGTTTGTTTTTTTAGAGGAAAAGGGAGGAAGTGAGGGAGAGAGGAAGAGGGTAATATCAGCAGGCTATCTATCGTCTCTTCCACTGGTGCATCCCAATCCTCTTTGGAAATAACAAATGCATAAAGGAGCCACAACACAAATATATCTGCCTGGCTCAGATAGATAGGGCTATGCGAGAGTTTAATACCCTTATGTAAACCAGTAACAATCAAGCCCTAACACACACCCCCACATCACCACTAAGGGGACAATAAGGAACACGCTCTATTCTCTCTCTCCAGATATGAACAGTGAGGAGTGATTGTGTGTGTGTGTGTGTGTGTGTGTGTGTGTGTGTAAGAAAGAGAGAGAGGAAGAGGGAGACCGAGCTGTTTTCTTCTGCAGATAGTGAACAATGCAGTAGCCCAGATTGGTTGGCTCCCTGGTGCTTGTTGTGGTGCTTGTTGTTTCAGAAGCAGAGAGTGATATAGACCCTGACCTCAGAGACCGCAGCACGTCTGATACTCTATTTCATTCATCCCTCACCATCCAGTCTTTTGATATCTCACTCTCATCCCTCTGCGCCAATTTGTTTTTATACTTTG
This sequence comes from Taurulus bubalis, assembly GCF_910589615.1. Taxonomy (NCBI): domain Eukaryota; kingdom Metazoa; phylum Chordata; class Actinopteri; order Perciformes; family Cottidae; genus Taurulus; species Taurulus bubalis. Next base: position 13,266,671 of record NC_136597.1, on the reverse strand, counting down.
CCTCCTCTCTCATCCTCCCTCTGCTCTTTTTTTTCTTTTCCTTGCTAAAACTGACGATTAAGTAGACAAAGCGAGGAGCGACACTAAAGCCGAAGAGGCCATTTGTCTCAAAAATGTTGCCACTGACAAGCAATCCAAACCAAGGAAAATACTCGAAGACTGGCACATTTATCAAATTAATTTGTGTAAAATATACTGCACATATGGCAAGTTTACTTACTTTAAGATGCCCAGGAAAAGTTAACATATGCCTATAATATATCTTGACTTGAGAAAAATAAAATATGAGGTGATTTTGCATCATTTCCTAACTACGCAGATTTTGACCAGGATGAAGAAAAAAGACATGGCTGTCTTTTTAAAGGTGGATCAATATGATTAGTATGCCATGCATGCATGTGTATGTGCGTGTGTGTGTGTGTGTGTGTGTGTGTGTGTGTGTGTGTGTTTGTGTGTATGCGTGTGCGTGTGTGTGTGTGTGTTTGAAAGTGGGGGTAGTATAGACAGGCGTTAGGATAGCAAAGGTTAATATCATACATCAGCTGCCATCTGCATACGTCTCTGAAGGAGAAAAACACTCTTTGTCTCGCTGATCTCAGTCGGGTTGATCGCTGTAAGATTATACAACGGCTGACATTTCACACTTACTAGATGGAGAGAAATTTGGACACTTTCTTTTAGAGGTGTAGAGGGGGCAGCTATAACAGCTCAGCAATTTAACTCAGTCTCTCCGGCAACGTTAATCTCTCTCTTAACAAGAGGAAATATGTTGTGATATTTGAGACAGTTAACAATATTTCTATAAGCAATTTTAGCAGAGCAAAAACGTTTTTTTGTCTTCTAGGGAGTAGTATATTAATCAAATTGTACAGTCGCCTTCTCATGTTAGCAGACTCTGCAGATATTCAAAACACTTCTTCAGTTTCTTTCAAAGCATAACAAGTTGCTGTGTGAGACGAGCAGTGGTCTGAAAGATGTAAAGAATCTGTCTTTTCACTGCAAGCTCAGCAAGACATGATCAACATCTGTAAACCAAGCACACATAGAAAGTGAAACCCAATGCAGTGCAGAGGCAGACAGACAGGCAGAGCTGTCTGTGCCACCGATGTGTGTGTTTCTACGTGGAAATGTGTGTGTTGGCCATACCTGATTGCATTGCATGCATAGCTGTTTCTGTGTGCGGGTGTGTGCATGTGTCTTCGTGATTGCATGTGTGCATGCCTTGAAGTTCTCCTTGATCATCAAGCTTAATGCTGCACTCTCTCAGCCATATAAGACCCTGCTAGGAAACCATCAAATATTTATACGACATTATCCCTGATCCTATAGCCTGTAAGTACAGAAAACACTCTGCTGACTTTCATTGTATAACAGAGGTTCAGGATTCAAGCTCTGGTTTTGGTTTGGAGTTGTTACAGATTCTGTGCCTTTTATTCACTGCCACTTCTTTTTCTGGAACACTCAAGTGGTTTTGATGACAACCCGCTGGGAAAATTATATAGTAAAGAAGTCGCACCGTCACAAGTGCTGTTTACAGCTCTCACCATAGGATTTGTGACAGTTTTTGATATAGTAATTTAGAGGGAGTATGGCGGAAAAATACAGGAAGAGAAAGCGAGATCTTATTAATTCAACATCCCAGACACTGAATGGCTGCTGTTGTTCTAAAGGCTGTTTTATGGAGCAGAAACAGCCTGATCTCTGTGTTGTTTTCTCCCTGATTGATTGCCCTGGCCTGAGGCTCCTCGGAGTGCGTTGCGTTTTGTCTGAGTATTTACTGGAATGTCGGGTGGATAAAAATCACAGCCTAAGCCATCACACTACAGAGGCAGAGTGGTAAATACAAACAAACGCAAAGGCAGAGGAGGCCAGGACGGAGAGACAAATGGGGACACAGACGATGAGACATAAGGAGCACAAAGAGACAGACAAACACATCTATTACAACTTTACATTTTCTGTCCATGTGCCACCGCAATGACACAGTTTGCTATCTGGGATCAATACAATGTACTGCATTTAAACCAATGGTTCCTTAACTTTTCCATCATTCCCCCTTTGGAAGTCAGAAAATGTTTAACTTTCTGAATAAGTCTCACTAACCTGAATCTTAATAGCCTTGCTAGCATCTGGCATTCTCACATCTTTTTTTCCCCGTAAAAGGCTTAACAAGGAATTTGCTGCAGAGGTGTTGTATTGGATTGTTTTAGATTGGAACGGTGTTCCTAATAAAATGGTAACTCAGTGTGTGACAATATCATTGACAGGCTTTAAAATCCTTCTGGAGTAGAGGTGTATGAGCCCTTCCTCTCACTATGATATTGGACAACAAAGTGTAACAGCACAATTTGTTGCGCTCTCCTGCATTGATTTCACTGCGCACCTCTGGCACATTCATGTTTCAAAAATGAGGAATCAGTCAGTGACAGACACACCACAATTCTCTGGTGTCCCGCTTGGCAGTCGGCAGAGAAAGAAAAATAAATCAAATCTAAACAGCTCAGCTTCTGATTTCTCAAAACCACTACAAGCTTTCATTTTCCGATTTTTCAGAACTGATGTAGGCCTTCACATCAACACTTATCCTGTATATATTTTCTGTGTTTATAGGTGATGGAAATAAGAGGGTGGGTAGTGAGAGTTAGATAGGCAGTCAGACAGTGGGGCTTCACTGCAGGCTGTGATATGCCGTGGACAGGACAGCCCTTGGCTCTGTCTGTCAGCGTGTGAAGCCCCTGTGTGCAGCAGTGTGGACCGAGCTGATCAGGGTTCCCCACTGTTGCAGTCTGTCACGGTGACAGAGACAGACTGACAAAGAGTAGCACTGAGAGGTCGCAGCCTTCAATCTGTCTCTTTTTTCCCACCAATCCATTCATGTTTCTCAGTTTCTCTCATTCAACCTCTCAAAGTCTCTCACCTTCCTCCATTTGTCTCACGCCTTTTCTCCAAAAGTGTCATGGAAACACACTGTGGGTGTTTTGATATCAGTAATGTGTGTTTTGGACTATTTCATTTAGCTATTTTCCACTGTTTACAATTACATTTTTAAATTGAATCTGTAAAAGTCTCACAATATAGGTTCCGGTATGTATTATAAAAAATGTTTGTAGTGCCATATTGCACAAAAGATGCAATTACACTTAAAAGCTGCACCTAAAATAAATACCGTCCCCTAACAAGTAGCTCAGCATTAAGTGTTTCCATTGTAACTTCAGCCCTGTGATGCACTGTAGAAAGGAAGTTGATTGCATAATCCTACAAACCTCAAAATGGTGCTTGTCAGATGATAATCTGCCCACTCTGCAGATTACTGCTCAGATTAACACACAATGAACACTGGGTATAGGTGTGGGAGATAACACCCCCAGTGTGTGAGTCTGTGTGTACATTCAACTGTGCACATGTGTATGTGTGCTAAACTATTTGTGTCACAAATGTGTGCAGAACTTTGTATGCTTTCTGTGCATAATGTGTGTGATTGTAGTCATACACACTTGTTTGTCTTGCTGTTGTCTGTCTGTGGTGTGAGGACAAACACACACACACACACACACACACACACACACACACACACACACACACACACATTTAACTCCTTCTTTAGCCTGGTGGGGTGGTGGTCTAGCATCTTATTATGAGTTTTTAGTGGGAGAGGGAGGAGAGGACAAGAGGCCGACTACACTTAAGTGGCAGCAGACAGCAGAGACAGAGAGATTTACTTCTCTTATTCCAGCACAGAGGGATTTAAAGGAGCTCAGTCAGTGATTAAGAGAAACTACTTCTATAATACCATAATGCTTGAATGTCTCCTGGCAGAGTGTGTGTGAGGAAACACTTCCTCAAGGGGGCTTGCCCAATACAGGGGATCTGCACACCGTTGTATGTGGACATGTAGCTGTGGTTGTTTCTATTTGATGAATGCCAAATTTCTCTCTCCACTCATGTCTTTTCTCCAGTCTGCTTCTCTTCTGCTCCCTCTTTTTCCCTCATCCTCATTCTGTCTGGAGCCACACTGACAGTGTGTGCATGCGCCTGTGTGTGTGTGTGTGTGTGTGTGTGTGTGTGTGTGTGTGTGTGTGTGTGTGTGTGTGTGTGTGTGTGTATGTGCGTGCGTGTCCATTCCCACTCTGTCAGGTTTATTTCTGTTATGTTTCTTAATTAGCTAATAAAGGTCATGGCATCTCTCAGTCAGAGGGGGCGGTGCATGCAAATGAGCCAGAAGGTCAGATGGATTAGTGACCGCCTCACACCGCCCAAATATGGACACGACTGTGCTGCCATACAAATACCTGCAACTATGAAAGAGTACACAGAAAGACACACACACACACACACACACACACACACACACACACACACACACACACACACACACACACACACACACACACACACACCGCTGTTCACATCCTGTTTCCTTGTGAACATTGGTTTATTTTTAGAGCCATGAACTTTCCCGAACCTTAAAAGGTGTTTAGTTGTCAATATTAGTACTCAGCCTGCAGAAACAGCTTCATAATGTGCTGTGGCTGTGGAGGAGCCTTCTAGTCTAGTCTGGGGGTTTGGAGTTAGAAAAGCATTTGTGTTTGTGTAAGAATTGTTTGATACAAAATTGCTGGTGCACCCCTTTAACCAAGCAGTTTCTCTTTTAATCATGATCACAATCATTCACTGACCTTAACCCAGTAGTTTCTGTGCCTAAACTCAACCTTAAGAATAGCTTTTGTAATGCATTTAAATAATGTTGTTCTGCCTGTTCTTAGTGGCAATTAAGTTTTTTCCTTCAATATTTTTCTTCTTAGGACTGTATGTGCCCGTTATCGTTTCATCCTGATACACAAGATAAACATGTGCTTACTGCTCTCATTTGAGAGTGTCTATTTCGAACGACGAAGTACTTTCGTGATGCTTTAGTCATCATACCTTGTGGTGCATGAATGCTTGCGTATAAGATAAGACTGGAGGCACAGATGCTCCAGTGCTGACACAGTCGATGCTGTAGTGTTGCAGTGGATCTGTTACTCTTCAGGTCTATCACCTTTCGCAGCAGAGCTTGTCTCAGTGTCCTTTAGCCCTAAATCACCAGGCTGTCTCCATGTGTGAAAGCTCTCTCTCCCTCTCTGGGTCTATAACTCATCCTCTCTCTCTCTCTCTCTCTCTCTCTCTCTCTCTCTCTCTCTCTCTCTCTCTCTCTCTCCCCCCATCTCTCTCTTACACCATCTCACTCACTCTACCTCTACCATAACTCGCCGGGTCTCTTTCCATCTCTAACCTGCTCAGTCACTCCTCTCTCATAGCCATTCATGATTATATCGTTGACACACTTCCCTCTTTCTCTCTTCCTTTCCTTACCCCTCCCCTCTTTCACCTTCTGTCTCTCTTTCTTTCTCTAAACAATTTTCAAATCCACTTTTGACGTTGCGTCGATACTGTGAGTCATAGCAGCGCCCTCCCCTTCTTGTTGTGCATCTCTTCCAAATCCCACCATTTATCTATTTCTCTCTGGTGGGAGGTTGTCTGGCTGCCTGCCTGGCTTACAGCAGGCAGAGTGATGGACAAGGGGTGAAACCCAGTGCATTACACTCCTCTGCAACACAGCACAACAGAGACCTGACAACACTATAACACTGCACTGAATATAAAATGATGCACAGAGGAGGATGATAGACAAAATAAAAACTCAAGTGGAGAAGGAATGATAAACAACGCCTCGCTCTTGGGGAGCATCTTCAGTCCTTGAGCTCATTATGTTCATGAGCGAAGATAAACACAGTCACATATCAGCGTGAGTGGAAACTCTAATCACAGAGATTTGAAATAATGCCAAACTTTCTCACATATGATGAAAACAGACATGAGAAAGAACACCTACTATCTAGAGTCACAGGCTGTTTTACCCGCAGCATTAAAAGTGCAGCTAAGAGCGAGTCAAACTCTGTCAGTGCCATATCTTCAGCTCAGCAGACCTTTATAGGAGATGATAAAGAGAATGGGACTTTCTTTGTTTAGATCTTTTCCTCCCCCACCTCCAACCTCCTCCTCTTCTCTTTCACTCTGTAAAGCATTTCCCCAGAATCCAGCAGGTTGTTTCGAACACAGGCCCCGAGACTTAGCTGCCTTAAACAAAACAAAATAAAACATTCATCCTGCAATACCTTCTCAGGAGCAAATACACATACACCAAATAAAAAATGCAAATACTGCTCGAGGAGCATGTTTTTATAGAACAGTGCATAGAACCTTTCTTACTCTATGAAGTCCATTATTTTTGCCTTTCTTCTTGACATTAGATCTGTCTGAATATGCAAAAGACTTCCATCATGTAATTGTTCACCCTTTATCTTTGAATTTGCCATTTATTTCACACCCGTGACCCCTACTGCCTTAAACTAAGAGTCAACCCTCCCCTGAAGCCCTCTCTGACTTTGTCTCTTCTCTCTTTTCCCCTCTCAAGATCTTTTAAATGCAAACATGTCTTCTGTCTTCTAAACGTCTCCGTACGGGGCCATAGGATCTAGAGACGTTTTCAGAGGAGTTTAAAACGGTCCGATCCATAATCACCAAAAGTGCCTCTACCATCTGCGGAATTATACCATGCATTTAAATGACTGAGCTCAATATTTGTATCTGCTGTATATCACTGCTAGTCATGAGTCATACTGCAGGCCCAGCTGCGCCGCGCTCTTAGATTCAGTTTCATGTTAATATCCTGCAAATTAAGTGGCGGGGTGACCATTGTATCATTGCGGAACATGTTAGCTTCTTGTTTTCCACGCAGACACAATGGAGTATAATTAGCCGATAGCTGTTTCGCACTCAGGCCTCCGTCCATTGCTAATAACAACAAAGAGTGAGGCCGTATGTCATTCGCTGCATTAGCTACAGTTCAGTTTTGTCAGGCAGACTGCTTGTGAGTACATTGCATACATTAGCACCGCTTCCATTCTCAGTCCTCTGATTACAATAAATGCTCAGTCGCATTGTAACGATGGGCTTTACAATAATGGGCCATAAATTAATACAATGCTCAGCAGCAAATATTATTATGCTGCTGGTGTTTACAGTACACGCATGTCGTATATATGACTGAATTGGTAGATAATTACCATTCACAAAGGCAGTCACTCTAACACAACAACCACTTACTGTCCATTTGTCACCATGTCGGCGGGGACAAACGGGGAAGGACTGCATTCTGATCAAGGATATCAATGCCCCAATTCCTCATTGATTCGAACAAGATCAATAAACGTATCACTAGTTGTCTCTTAGCGCTATTAAAATACACCAGCAGTGGGCTGGATCTCTTTTCTTTAATCTTACAGAAAAGGAGGGCAGGTGTGAAAAGCTTATTAAGGTATAATTCAATGCTCTGTCTGTGTCATTTGGGCTTTATGTTATCGCTGAGATCATCCCCCCCCCCCACACACACAAGTGTGTAGAAACCCTGAGAGTGAGTGGCAAGCAAGAATGTACGTGTGTGTGTGAGTTGGGGGGTGCTTCCATATGAAATGTACACGAGGGTGAATCTCAGTAGTGTTAATGGCTTTTTAAATGTCAGGGAAAGTCAGGGAATGATAAAAGAGAGATCTGTTATCCACGGTCCTCATGATCACCGTGGAGCACGCCACTGCTCTCAACTCACCAAGGAGCTTCGGTCTGTGTGTGTGCATGTCTGTGTGTGTGTGTGTGCGCGTGTGTAGGAGTGGGCCAACTTCCACCCGTGCTGATGTCAGCATGATATATGCACCAATCAGATTAGCTCTGAGAGGAAGAGAATGAGGGAAAAGTGGGGAGGGGTGTTAGACATTAGTTTCTGGTTTATTGTTGTGTTTTTCCATCTTGTATTTGGTTGATCAGAATCAAAAGATAAATACATATATATATATATATATATATATATATATATATATATATATATATATATATATATATATATATATATATATATATGCTTCAACTGATGCAGTGTTGTTTTTTACCAAGTACATGTACTAATATGTGTTAGTGTAGTATTTAGGTCTAGTGAAGAAAATATGTGCATGTCAAACAACACTTTAGGCTTTAGGGTTGGGCGGCACAGAACTCTCAACATTAATGCATTAATTAACATTAATACAAATGTGCTTTTTATGTTTTTTATGGTTACTTTTGAACTTTTTTTTTATTTTGAAAAGGTGCCTTACCAATGAGTAAAAACAATCTAAATAAATATGAAATGTCTAAGCCACTTTTTGGAGGTGATTAACTGTCATCATCTTGTGATGGACAGCTTAGTATTTTTCGATTTGCACATAAAAGACAAATAATGGAGAGAATAAATCATTTTAAAAACAATAATATTACAATGCAAAAATCCCATAACTGCAAGATAGAATAGTCCAATTTGATGTCCAGTGTTAAAAACTGTCACACTTTTATGCATGACATCTGAACAAACTACAGGATATCTAATCCTATTTGCCCACACTTAAAACATTAGTCTATTCAGATTTAGCGACAGTCCAGTCAGTGTTCCCAGCTCCAGAGAACGCACACATACACACACACACACACACACACACACACACACACACACACACACACACACACACACACACACACACACACACACACACAAACGCTTTCTGGGATTGAGACCACAGGTTTACTCCACAGCTCTTCCGACTGAGACTCGATTTACAAAATCTCCCATTTTCTCTCAGCATCCCAAAGCGTCCCTAAAATCCACACGGACCATGCTCTATAAGATTAACCGTGGGAATGTACCAGTGTGTGTGTGTGTGTGTGTGTGTGTGTGTGTGTGTGCGTGTGTGTGTGTGTGTGCGTGTGTGTGTGTGTGTGGTTTTCCAGGTGCCCTGGCCTGCTCTAACAGAGGGTTGAGTGATGTCACAGCAGACTGCATTTTAATAGAGAGGGAAGCAATTAGAGAGGGGACAGGGCGAGAGGTGGAGAGATGGAGGGGCTGTCTGTGTGACACACAGTACGCACAGTTCACACACACACTCTCCCTCTCTCACACACATACACGCACACTCATTACTAAGGATGAGTTAATTAATTGCACAGTGATTCACGGTACTTGTAATTAATCTCGTAGGTATGCGAGTGTGTTTTTGAGAGGTGACTCTTCTCCCTTCCATTTATAATACACACACAGTTGCTCTTCACATGAACACACATTCTATTCTTCCAGAGTTACAAACCAGTTTTTCTCAATGATGATTTACAAAAATGCAATGTCTTCTTATTAGTCAGGCCGTCGTTGTTGTTATTGTTAGTATTGTCAGTTTCAGCCGAAGGTTAATTAAATTAATAGATTTCTAAAATAAAAACATGGAACAAATGCAATGTGTGTGTGTGTGTGTGTGTGTGTGTGTGTGTGTGTGTGTGTGTGTGTGTGTGTGTCTGTGTGCGTTCTCTGGAGCAGTTTAAAACCCTCAGAACCCATAAGAGAGTTGGTAAAAAAGCAGGAATTCATATTATGCAGGTTAATAAATGACAGAAATGAAGCTATGAGGTCATTGAACATTTTCAGCACTGTGTATTTTGGCTTTGATTATATTCGGTTAAAAGGTTTTTCCAAACATCCCCAATTAGGGAGAGAGAGAAAATACATGTATTTCCCTTATAGTACTCGGTTACATCATGTCCCAGCAGAAATTGCTTTTATTCCTCCTCAGAGCTCTTAGCACATTCCTTTCTTTTTCTTTTTTTTTTTTTTTTTGGATTGGTCCAGTTGAAAAATTAGACGTATTAATCATGGCCTCCTCCACCCATAATCCTTTGCATTTATCAGCTTGAGCGGGAGTGGTGTAGCAATCACATTTGGAAATTAAACAAATAAAATAGTTGAAGATAGCTGAGTGAGTGATGAGGCTGGCCAATTGGTAGCACCATAAATCTCCCCCTGTCACCACCCCACCTCTGCCATACACATTTGGATATTGTTATGATTTTACTGTGTTTGCATATATGAGCCTAATTTATTAGAATCAAACACCATCAGGCTTATTTACAAGCAAGTTCTGGTCTGCTGCCAATAAGCCCATTAAGTGCATTGTTGGAGAGTGGTTATATGATCAAATACACAATAGTAATTGTGAGTGGAGAGAGGCCGGAGCGTTTCTCAATGAGGTGATTATCTGCGCGCAGGTTATTGTGCTATTTCAGCATGACATGTAAATCTGAATCACACCGTCAATCACCGTCTCCGCTGTCAGAGAGGTGAGGTGTGAAAATGTCAATGACAACACTAAAGGGGGATGAAGGGAAAATAATAGAACAACAGACTACTGCAAGAAATGATGAGCAATACAACATAATTGGGTTTGAGAGAATGAAATAGAACGATTATGTTGGGGTTTGTTTTTTGTTGAAAAAGTACAGCCCTGGTAGCTTCATTTTGGCCCAGAAAAGGACATGAAACATGCTCCCAACTCTTTCTCTCAATCTTTCTCCCTCCATCAATCATTCCTTCCATCCACATTTTTCTCTGTCTCCCTCCTTGGTTGCCTTGTGCTCTCTGTCACAGTATATCACAGTGTATCTGTGTACGTCAATGTGCTACTGTATTGGAGCTGCATGGAGTTATGCATGGGCTGTACATAGGTAGCACTGAAGAACCTCAATTAATCAATTATTTTTAGGTGCTGGCCAAAATGTTTTGAATACTGTCAAGTACTGACAGCTGGCACTAAAAGTATGTAATACTTCTTTGATCAGATATTTCCTGATATCATTTTTGCCAGTTTTAGGCTATACAATGTGGCTGCTTGTGTGAGACGTTCATTTCTAGAGGGGTTTAGGAGAAAATTATCTTTATTTTTCATCATGTTGGCACCGAAACTCAGGCATTACATTGGTGCAAGTATTACTTTCAAACAATACCCTAGCCCTATAGTTCTGAAGTCAATTACATTAACATTATGAGTAACTCCTAGCCATGTAAACAAACCTAAAATACTTCTTCAGACATCCAGGTGCCCAACTTCCAAATTATTTCCCCCCTCGCTGTGCATTCACTTTAGACTTGCTGTCTTCGAGAAATGATACAGACATGCCCATGACTACACACTCTCAACACGTACACACGAACGAGACAGAGAGAACAGGGGTCTGGGGCTAAGTAAGCGGTGCACCAGGTTATGCGCCATTTACCACAGCTCAATAACAACCTTTCTCTCTGCCCGACACACCTGGTCACACAAAATGACACTCGCTGTCCTCTGAGAACTCATACACATACACATCATATCTCCTTTCACCCTATGGTGGCCTTAACCAGACACATTACATCCCCACTCTACTATCTGCTTGTGACAGATGCATTTATGTAATGGTTTTGATAGGTATTGATTCACACGGCGGAGCCAGTTTATAAACAGAGAAAAATGAGATTTCAAAATCAACATGGCTGAGGCGGGGGGAGGTGGGCGTGGGGGCTAACAAGAAGACAAGATAGACGCAGAGAGAAAAAGAGGTGTGTGGAGAGGGGAGAGGTCAGCAATGAATGCAACACATTTTATTCACAAAAGAGTGATGGGACAGACTGAAAACATGCATGAACTGTATGTGTGTGTGTGTGTGTGTGTGTGTGTGTGTGTGTGTGTGTGTGTGTGTGTGTGTGTGTGTGTGTGTGTGTGACCTTGGCTTGGCCTGGTGGTAAAGTGTGGCGTCAAGAGAGTCAGTGTGAGAGCAGCCAAGCGTTCTCCCTCAGATTAGCAGGCTTTATTACTGCCACCAACCGCTGGCCTGACAAATCCTCTTATTTCATTTTACCTTCCTTTACCTCTGGCTTGCTCTTTCTCTTTTCTCTTTCTCTTTTCTTCCCCTAAAACATCCCTCCCTCTCTTTTCTTCTCCCTCTACGGTAGCTTTGCATGCTCCGCCTGGCTCTCGCTCAGTTGTCTCCACATTACAACCGCCTCCTTTTCTGTTTTCTCAGGTTTTTCTCCTCATTGTCTTTCTATCTTCCATACTGCTGTGCCCATACCTATAGTTATTTTTTTTCAACATTCCTCGATCCCACCTCTTGCTCAACTCACCTCCCTATCTCTCCTCCCTCTCTATAGTGTGATGAATCTGTAGACAGGGGCTAATAATTGTACTTCAGCACAAGTGCTCATTTTTCTTTGTGTTTGAAAGCTGTGACAGGCAGGAGCTCTTTTTTCTCTCCCCGTCTCTCTCTCTTCTCTCTCTTTTCTCTCTCTCTCTCCCCTCATACAATGGGTGAGTAAAATAACTCAGGGTTTACAAGGTCATGCTGTCTAGTGGTGAGGACACGCTGGGGATTTGGGGCTGGGAGGATTTCCTCAAAGGTGCCATGTCGAGACTTCAATAAAAACAGAAAAGTTATAGATTGCACAAGCAGATCTACAGGGGGAAATAAGTGCATTTGATAGTGAACAGGCTCACTGAATCACAGCTATCTGGATCCAAATGTTATCAATGCTGCCTCTTTGAAAAGAGCACAAGAAGTGGAGAGAAACGCCTACTTTGTTGCTTGTGCCAACAACTCCAGCATCTTCGCATTACACAACTTTCATCATTGGCAAAGACACCACTACTTAAAATGTTATACTTCCTTTCATATAAAACATCCACATCTTATTTGCAGTGCGCCTCTGAGCAGTGTGTTGTTTTCTATTTTAGTGCTACTGGTTCGTTACATCTCAGGGAGAAATGCATCCGGCACAGTGAGACGGGGCAGCCCCGCTGCACTCTTTTCCCTATAAAGCCTCTCGCGCACGCACACACATATTTTCAAAAATCTACAAAACAGGATAGGATATTTTATATTGACAGCTAGATTTTTCTTTTTCTTAAAACGTACTAATTAAGTGCAAAGGGAGTCTTGGGAAATAATCAGCAAATGTTTTGTTCTGCACTTATTTTAAAATATAAAACTCTATAAAATAAGCAGTGTGCAAGCCAAGCACATGTGCAGGTATTGCAAAGAAAGTAATATTTTCATTGACTCTGCCGTAATACTTAATGAAAATTGATCAACAGTTTTAATCACAATGTCATCCTCAAAAGAAAGAGGTGGAAAGAGAGCACAGGGTAGGCAGGCGAACAGAGAGCAAGACTTTATTGCCTGCTGTAGTTAGATGGTAAATTTCCTCCTGGCAGATATTTATTGAGTTAGTTGAGTCTAGAGAGAGCTTTAACATTGATTGTGATCATTAAATATATCCGCTCGAAATGGCAACATGGCATTCCCTCAGTCAATGGAGCCAATAGGAGTAGAACAAAGGCATAATCAAATCAATCCTCTCATAATTATTCTTTGAGGGCTGAAATTAATCACAAGAAGAAATAAAAACAATAATGGAAAATGAAATGGTCAGTCGTAAACAATTACGGCCAAAATTGAAATAAACTCAGTGAAGGGAAAAGAAATCAACTGTAAATCCAACTAATTAAAATAACATTCAAATGTATATTGGTTATTTGGTTTACAGAGGCTTCCGGTTATTACATTGTCTTGTACTGTTATTATAAGAGAGTTAAAGTAACAGAGAAATGAAGAGCGGCAGACTGAAAACGTGTGTGTAGTTGTGTGTGTGTCGGGACTGTGGGGTCAAAGGATCAAGGTCCTATTCTTGTGAGAGCCGTGCTTCTCTCTCCTCCGTGCTCGCTGAGAGGAAGTGTAAGTTATCGATTAGCTATCAGATGATTCCGATAGGCCTGATCGATAGGACTTCGTATGAAAGCCAGGCAGGAACCTCCCTCCTTACTCAGGCACACACCCATGGATCGGCCACTGCAGTGCACAGCCACACAGACATCTGGTTTGTTTGTTCTCCTAAAGATCCTCCTTTGTGTCTTGAGTCCGCCCCTCCAATCGAAAGCTTCCTTAACCGCTCAGTCGGTTTTCTAAAGCTCCGCTTTCATAGAGTTGTCGTTAATAAGCTAGACCCTCATATATATATATATAGTCACAATGAGTTGACATTATAGTTATTTTATTCCCAGATTGAGCCTTGCTCCTTTCACAGTAAGATGTGGAATTGCGCTCTTTAGAATCATCACAGAAGCAGGTTGTGAGACTAAGCATTAAAATAACCATCCTAAACAGTTATTCTGACTAGAAACCCTTTGAATAAAAGTTTGACACAATGCAGGAGTGAGACACACCATGAGAGACCAGGTGAGGCAGGAACTGTGTTTTAGTGTATTGAGTGGTGGCACAGCCTAAACAGGAAGTCTGCAAATGGAAACAATAAAAACCCAGCAGGGCAGACGAACTAAGTGAGTCGCTGGGGTCTAACAACAAGCAGAGGGAAACTAAACAGGCTGAACACTCACTAACTTAGAAAAATGCCTGTTTAAAGCTGAACCAGGCCGACACTGTAGAAGAGCACCGTGTTGTCTCTCACAGAGGCCTGTGTCATGGTGAAAATATGCTCTATAATTGATGAACAAGCAGGAAAATTCTCATGCGTGCCAAATGGAGAGTTTACCAGAGATAGAAGTATAGTGACATGAACGAGCCAGAGCCTGACCAGCACCACGGACAGCGGCCGGTGGAGTCCTTTGTTCTCATTAGAATGTTTAACATTGTAGCAGCGCTGTGGCGAACCCTGTTGTTTACTTTAATTGAGTAGCAAAATCACTCTGTGCGTAATAGATTAATGTAATTGTATTTAAGGGTGACACCATCATAGTGCACCTAGACAGTTTTAGAAAATGTGCAGAGTGTGTGTGTGTGTGTGTGTGTGTTCATGCTGTATCTCAGTTCTACGTGTGTCCTGTGCTGTGAAAGGACACTGATAAGACACCTGTACTCTCGGTGCAGTATAGATTATGACATGGCAGGACACCGCTATCAGTTTCTGGCTGTGTAAAGGCACATCATGTTTCTGACTGAATGTGTGAGTGAGTTGGAGGGACAGCAAAAAAAAGAGTCTGTTAGACTGTATACAGAGGAAAGGGAATGATAAAAAAAAGTCCCAAATTGTTAAGCAGCTCTGTGTGTATGTATTTGTGTGTGGGCCTAAAAGAAGAAGAGTTATTCTGCTGCTTTTCTGATTGGAGGAGTGAAACTATGAAGGTCATCCGTAGGATTGGCGGGTTGATCTGTCCTCAGCACAGGGTCGGACATAAGGCCTATGAACAAAGCAAAGAGAAAATGCTTCTTTTTTTAATTTTTTATTAAATGTATCGTCAAACACAGTGTCATGTTTTCTTCAAAGCAACTGCCCTACATGTTAGCTCCAAACACAAATATATAAATATCTCCCCCTAATGGCCCCCAAATGAATAGACTTCCACTTTGTGTCTAAAATAATTTCACACATATCTTTTTGTAAAACAGATTTGCATTAAATGTTCTTTCACATTCTTTTTTCTTACAGATGTCCTGACACTGGAATGCTGATGTTTCAAGAGCAACCTACGGCACGCAGACTGCCATAAAGCACAATGTCTCAAAAGCGTCCACACAGCGGCTTCAGGGCAACCAATCCACACCCAACGCAAAGCCAATATTAAAACAATGATGAAAAAATAACAACAGGAGACTGAAATCACTCACATTCTTTTACTCCAACAACAAGGGAAGAAACACAGAAATTAAAGATCCTGGATTCTGGAAATAAGATTCTCCACCATCTGTAATTGCTATTCAAATGGACCCGGATCTTCCCACGAATACCTCCAAATTGTAATTTAGACTTACCAGAGTATACATTAATAATATGTAGGTTGATTCAAATAGAAAACAGAAACAATTATATGATATTCACACCCCTTTAGCACATGCCCAGAAATCAGGATATTGTAAATATTGTATAGAAAACAAATAGGGACATTGATAAGAAATACAATTATTGCCGAATAATGTATATAGCCATGAGAATCATACCCAGTGCGTTTATATATCCATGAGTGTCACATGCCCCTTACTCCTTATTTCTTCTTTGCCCAAAAAGATCTAGCACAAAGATAAACCAACACTCTCTGTATCTCTATAGAAAACATCTACATAGAACTAGACAAGGGATACTGAATTTAATTGGGATCACACAATATTTGCCATGTAGTGCACTATGGCTGGAAACAGATGCATATGCCATAAAGTATATGCTTATTAGGTAACCCTGTATTGTTAGGAAGACAGGTCATTTGCTTCTTTGAACTTTGCTCTTTTAAATAGAGAAGACTTGAGAGTTATGAAAGGTTACAGAGACAAACAGAGAAATAACAAACTTTAAAAGATCCCTGAATTCGTCCCAAATCTTCTTCGTTCCCCACCTCCCATTGTAAACAACCACAGCAGAAGTGAACATAACTCAAACTTTAATTTATTCAGAAGAGTGTATATGAAACCCCCTCCTGTACGTGTAGTGTGTTTTAGCCCCCGTAGTGACGTTACATATCCAGATGGACTTGGCAGCTCCCTTGTATTATGCAGTCAGAGTACAGTTTCATACTAAACTGGACATCACCGTGATCCACGTCCTCCCCCTCCTCTTCTGTCCATCAGAGGGCCTGTACGCCCGCTGACCCTTCTGCAACCAGGCGCTCGCTCAGCTCCCACAGGCTGGCGGCGCTGCTCTGGTCCTGGGCCTGTAAGGACGGCAGGCAGCGGAAGCAGTTGTTGAAGTACATGCCACCTAACCCCTCCAGCTCCGGAGCTACGGCACAGTACACCGTGGTGGCCGCCCCTTGTTGCTGTGGACAGAGAAATACACAGAAAGAGATACGAGTTCAGCAGGCGAATCACGGGACCGAGACAACGAGACGGCATCAGCCTGCAGGAGGAGACAAAATGACTGTCTCGGACATTAGGACGAGTCCTGTCCAGACACAAAGAGAGTGCGAACAGCGGACACCGACCAAACCGCTATGTCCTCTTTGAGAATCTACACACACGCAGAAAAAGAGACAGCCGGACCGAGTATCAACAGTGAGACACAAAACAACACGCTGTCGCTCCCCTCTCCTGCAGCCCATGATGACTGGGTCATATTACCATGGGAACAGCATATCCCCTCACTGTACATATATTTGTATACATATATTTATTTATTTATTTATTTCTGTACCCGGTGTGTACAGGACCTCTGGCGATATGGGACCATGAGATTGCTACAGATGTAAAGACTCACAGTGGAGAACATGACAATTACACCAGTCTGGATGGGAATCACTAGGGGAACCACAGCTTTTATTTAGTTTAGTGTAAAAGAACAGGTTTTAATGCCATGAACATGTATATTTTCACATGATGTGTATATGGGTTCAGCCAGGTGGAGAATAAGTATTGACATGATGCAAGTTTAATTCTGTACCTCCGTATGTGTTGAGACCAGACGTTGGTTGGTTATAGATAAGCATTATTTTCACAAACAGTACACAAACATGCGCACGCACACGCACGCACACGCACACACACACACACACACACACACACACACACACACACACACACACACACACTGTAGAAGTAAAACATTATTATTTGGACACAACCTGCTAAGTTCTCTAATACACTCTGTCCCATCAGTCAGTAATTAGTTGGGATATACTTGGAGGAGGGAAATGTATGTGACATTTGAAAATGAAAGTTGAAACTCCAGCAGAATAAACACGTCAGAGAGCATTACACACATAACCCAACTGCTCAAAGAGGGATCTTTCATGTTGCAGCTCGGGCTAAAAGCTGCTGTGACAGCTTCCCTGCAAACTCCGGGCCTGGAGACGACTTCTATACGGCCACATGAAATGGCTCGCCTCTTTATCTCCCAATGAGAGGCAGCAAAAGTGAGACGGAGGGCAGAGAGAGTGAGAGGGAACACTGATGTGGAGGCTAAGGACTAATGTTTAGCACAGAGCACTGGCAAACAGTGAGACAGCCTCACATACGCTGTCGTCAGACATGGGCAAGACACACAAACATGCACACATGCATAATGGAGCCACATTACATGCCAACTGTTTGAAGAGCTTCCTAAAGCAGCTGTGAGACAAACACACATGAAGTGGAAAGATCCATCGCAGTCTAAAGCATTTATACTGTCACATGCAAGTACAAAAATATGCACATAAATGCAAATTGCAATGAATGAAATACACACACCAACCAGATTCTAAGAAATATTTTTCCCATCAACACACACAGATACACAACCCCCTCTAAGCTCCAAGTAAACTTCCGCCAGGAGGAGCCCTGGTGTGTAACGTCGCAGCAGCAGATTGAGTGTGTTTGAAGTGCGGTGTGATGGGAGAGCTGGTAAACAGCAGATGAAAAGGCAGCATCTCTCTGTGCGCTGCTGTCTGTCTCACCTGCCAGCGGGGCGATAACTTCATCCACATCACATGTCGTCATATCAAAGACAGACAAATGCCAAGCAGTGTCTCTGAGTTGCAGGTTCACACGCGCTCAGTTTAACTCATCTCCCTCACTTAGGGCATCTGATTTAGCACGTCTGAAAAGCTAAATGCCTTTTAAACTTCACTGAAGATTTCACTGCTGCATGCTCTGACTCGCTGACGCCCCCTTGAACTTGGCTGACTTTCAAAGCAGTTTGTTTGTGTCCAGTTACCAAACACTGGTCCTGCTGCAAGTTGGAATATTGATAAACTTCTACTTTCATAATCCACATTTATGTGGCTGACTTCATAATGATGTTTCGGCATTTTTTTATGACCACCGTTTCTCAGTAGCCATAAAAGTAAAAAAAAGAGAGAAAGTAACAGTCCGGTTAGCAGTGCATGGAGCAGTACATTGACTGTGCTGTACGTCCAGCAATGTGCTATCTTATTGGTGTTTAGCTCATCCCCCTCACCACTTGACCCTCTGACCTCTGTAGAAGATAAGGCTGATGAGATTAGGCATTAACATTCTCAACCACCCACCACAGCCATCTATCATTGTGTGTGTGTGTGTGTGTGTGTGTGTGTGTGTGTGTGTGTGTGTGTGTGTGTGTGTGTGTGTGTGTGTACAGAAGGGAGGCAAGCGGTGTGTGAGGTAGTGAGAACGAGAACAAGAGGGGGTGCAACAACCTTAATACACTTACATCACACAATTAGACACATACACATACAGTATCCATATGTGCATGCCTGAACACGAGCATGCGCCTGCACACGAGCACGAACCGATACGCAAATTAAAATTTGGGACAATCTATATGAAAGGCAACATCACTGAACTAGTGTGCATCATACACATCTGTGGTGTAACAGCCATTTCTAACCCATGTGGAACTGTAGATTACGCTTGTAAATTTAGCTGTCTACAAACTGAAGGATTTTGCTGTGTGTCTTTCTATCTTCTGCAACTAAATGCGAATCATTACATTGTATACAATAGTTTTCAGAGAAACATCGGTGGTGTTTTATGAGTTGTTCTCGACTACCCAGAGCTGTAGACTCTGACTTGCCTGACAGCTTGACTTGACAACAAAAACGTTAACAGTTCAGACTGGATAACTCAATGATAATATGTCGCAATTTGCCATGTTGCAGGTTAGGGGAAAGGTGTTGTAGCTGTAGTAAATAAAGTGAATTTATTTAATAATTGTGAATACATTTATGATTGTTGGGTTGCCCTACCTATTGCTGTGCAATTGGCCTATTCAGAAATGGATCCACATATACATTTATAGCTATTTCGTATTATTCTTTCAAAGATCCAATACATTACATTGAGGAGACTTGGTCTCAGCTGTGTAAAACATTGATCAAAGAGGTTTGACTAGTTCCATGTAATTATTTAGTCCAGTCCGCATTAAGAGAGACTCTGAGAGACTCCAATGAAGACTTCAGACTTGACCAAAACTTTTTGAATTACTTGAGACTTTGCTTGAACATTCCCTCAAAAGTAAAACAGCTCTGCTTCTTTCACACTGATTTTGGAAGAGGAGAAGGCGGGACAGATGACATGCACCAAAACAACCCTCAATCCAAAATGATCATTAATGCTAAACATTTTAAAAACATACGTGGCCATAGCAATATGCCAAACCAAAGGAGCAGGACAGTTCTTCTGTGTATAACTGCTTTTGTGGGTAACAAAAACACACCCAAATGCTGAGAAAATACACCCTGCAATAAGCTGACTCTAGATAAGCAGCGATGAGCCTGCACTTAGCCTGGGATCCACTACAACGGCTCGGGAACTATTCTGGGATCTGATCCAAGTCTTCCAATCTCAGTATTGACTCAATACCCATGGATCTCATGGACTTGCAATAGAAATGTCCTTGTACAGTGTTACGCAATAACCAGTTGCTGAAAACTCCTTATTGAGCGTATTCAAAAGCAAAAAGGGTATATGGGGGAGATGTGATGTTGTTGAATTAACAGTAATGTTACTTTGCCGTGTTCTGTTCTGTGTCTTCATAATACAAGTTGTACTCAGCCGTATGAGCTTTTTCTGACCCTATGCATGTGACCCTTCACCTGCACATCTGTAGTTATGACATTGAGCTTTCCCTCTGACCTGGATGTAAATAAACCCAGTACTGTAGAGCAGTCTGTTTTTGGCCCGTCCCTGTACATACAAACCTGTAAATACAAACAGCTATGCATGCTGAAAACCTAGCAATTCTTTCAGGTACTTTTATAATCCCCAAATTCTCATATGGCATGTGCTGAAAAAAATGAATAATTTAAAAAAGTTGAAAAAATTCACGATTAAAAATGTCAAAAAAAGTTGAAATCAAATGAGTTGATAATATTGTCAGGCAGTATCCTCTCATGGACAGTGTGTGTAGAGTCTTCCTGTTTTCTTACTCCTGTGGGCGGTTCTCTTCCTTTGCCTGTCCTTCTGTGTTTCTGCTCACCATCTGTGTCAGTTGTTGTCAGTTGGCATTTTTACAGCAGCGAGGGTTGAGGCAGAGCAGAAGCGAGGGGGAGTGTTCACCAGCTGACCTCTGTGATGGCACTCCAGCAGCGCTATATGTTGGCAAAGCTATCTATGCCTTGGACACAATTTGAGAAGTTCAGTTCCTGGCATGAACCACCAATCATTACAGCATATGTCCATGCTCGACATGTGAAGGCCGGCTGGAAGTGCAGCAGCTAAAAAAAAAGTTTAGGCTGGAACCAAAATAAAAAATGTTTTAAATCATTTTTGGGAGCCCGTTTGAATTTTGGCTAGCTGTCAATCACAGACAAGTGACCTCCTTTGATTTGAATACCCACTGCGTAGTTTTGAAAGGTGAACAATTGCTCATCATTTGATTGCAAAAACTATTTTACCCCTGAAAAAGTCACATTTTAGGAAAACAGTGAACTATAGATTTTTTTTCTCATCTATAAGTGGTAAAATACTTGAATTCAAAAGATACTTGATGACTAAAAAACAGTTTTCTATGTAATACGGCTACATCATGCATTTGGAAAGTAAAGGGATCAGGAGGAGTGCCGTTTTTGCCTCAGCCCTCTGCCCGGCTTCGTGGACTAGCTATCCTGAACGTGGGATTCCAAAGGGATTGTGATTCTGTTACAGCCTGTGATGTTTCAAATAGATGGAAGTGTCTGATTTTTAATCTGTGCTAAAGATATTTTACATTTAATAAATAACCATTGAAATCAAAAAACTTCCTCTGTGTGCAATTTTTCTGTGATCGTGTGTGTGTGGAGCTGTCTTTGCCCTCAGCTGTGGTAATCTCTGCAAGCCGACAGCTCAACTGAGCGTGCCTGGCCCAGCTGTAGAAGGAATCCTGGGTAACGTGGTCCCATCAGATAAACAACCTGTCCCTCCATTCAGCTTGACCACTCAACCAAGAGGAGAGTAGATTAGCACCACAGCGCACACTTCAGAAAGTACCCTGACACTCACCCCGAGACTGGGTTGACCTCTGTCACCCTTACTGAGGTAGGCCAAAGATCACAGTAGACGTAAGCTACTAAAGGTGCTTTGCGTTTTTTCAGTTCTAGCATGATAAAATAATCCACAAGCACTCAACAAATGATTCACCTCTACACATACAACAGCACTGAATAAAAGCTAATGCCTTTATGGGAGTGGGAGCCATGTCCATAATCTGACAGAGAGCTTGTTTCGATCCTCAAATAGTGACCAGCTCTCCTCATCATGGGTCTCCCCAGTGATTAGTCTACCCCTGGTCATCTGTATGTACTAAACTCTATTTCATATTACTCTATTTCTCCATTAGCCCACTGGCGGATGTCTAATACTTACCTAAAGGCAGTTTACTCCCCTGAGGGGCATTAAGGACAGGATGGAAGGACACGCCTCCTTCTCTTTCTGTTCCTCCATCATGCCTGCTCAATCTCTTTCAGTCCCTCAACCTTGCCCCCTGCTCCTTCCTCAGCCCGGTTCTTTTCCATCACCCCTCTGCAGATCCCTTTTCCCCTGCAGCCCCATCCCCCTCTGGCCTCATAACTAAAAGGACTGGGCATAGTGTAGGTCTCATGGGTAAACGGTCATAGTAACGCCTCGTGGAGGTAAATGGATCTTTTTCCCTGGAGTCTCAGATCACAGATGAGCCCTGTTGACATTCTTCTTTCTATTTAAGCAAGGAGAGTGATGTAGTAGAAGATGAGAAGGCAGAGAAAGAAAGGAGTGGAGGAATAAACTGTGTAGGAGTGACAGGAACACAACACAAAGCACAAGAGAACCCCCCTGCACTATTTCTCTCTCTTTCTCTCTGCGGCCATCTCTTTACCCCTTTTGCACCAGATAAGATCAACCGAGTGTCAGTCATCAACAGCCTCCTGTCACATTGTGATTGTTCACCAGTTGTGTGTGTATGTGTGTGTGTGTGTGTGTGTGTGTGTGTGTGTGTGTGTGTGTGTGTGTGTGTGTGTGTGTGTGTGTGTGTGTGTGCGCCGTCCAATGCGACATCGCTGCATACATTTAATGCCTGCACGTTCAAGGGAACAATAGAAGAGGAAGTGAGGAACGAGGTGGAGGGAATGCAAAGGACAAGAGGTAGAGGAGGAGGGAATGCATAAAGATGAGAGGAGGGACAAGAGGAGCAGAGAAGGAAACGAAGGAGAGGAGGTAGTGAGGGACCTAGGACACAAGGCATTCAAGGGGAAAACGACAAGGAGTCAGAAGGACTTGCGCAA
Organism: Taurulus bubalis; assembly: GCF_910589615.1. Taxonomy (NCBI): domain Eukaryota; kingdom Metazoa; phylum Chordata; class Actinopteri; order Perciformes; family Cottidae; genus Taurulus; species Taurulus bubalis. Next base: position 13,243,617 of record NC_136597.1, on the reverse strand, counting down.
CGACTGTGAAACTATCTCATTTTTATCTGGCGAGAGGACTTCCGAAGTGATCCGCACAACCTAATTATTTTCCCCTAATAAAAGCAACATATGCTAAGACAATAAAAGGCCTTATTGGACACCTATTCATTAAAGAGGAGCAGTAAAAGGAGCAGGACTCTGGCACAGGGATTAGCTTTTAAAAGGGCTTTTCTCCAGTTGGAAATGGCCTTAGTCTTCCTTTAGCACGCCCATTTGGGTGCATAGCCCACCATAAAATATCTGAATTATACATGAAGAGGCCTGGCAGCTTTATTGGCTGTGATCGTTTTTTTTTTCATTCTCACCTGATTGTGTCAGTGCACGATACCTCAAAGTTTGAACCAAATCACTTGTGGATCTCATCTGCGGTTTATGAACACAAGGGTCTGAGCGAAGAAATGCTGAAATGTAAAGTAAATATTGGTAACGACAACCATTCAGCTGCAGTAAGATAACCCATAATTTACAAAAGTTGGTCAAGTTAGTAACACCTGGTTGAAATAACACATGCTGGTGACTCAAGTCTGACAGTTTGACACAGTGAAGTCATTATTCCATATGGTCAATGTAGTGTAAGTGTCAGTAGGTTTCTATTATGAGCATAGCAATGCTGTCTGTGTGTCGGTGTGTGATGGGCTGCTGTAATAGGGCCACACACAGGTGTGTGTATGTTCACCTCCTCACTGATGCACCAGCTAATTGGTCTCCTGCGGCAACCTGACATATTCACACACTCACAAACTCTCGAACACACACACATTTTCAGGTGTGCACATACCAAAAACACACACCCACACAATGTAGTGTGCAATAGTTCTATTCATGTGTGTACAGTGTGTAAATAAGCACACCTGTGCATACACAACAATGCATGTAGCCACATGCACAGGCAGCCCGCAGAGTGTATTTCCAAATTAACTCATTATCACAATGCTGACTCCAAGTGACGAATGACACCCTAACAGACTGCTGAAACTGTACACACATATACTGTAAAGAACTGTAAAAGAAAGAACAACAATGACCAGAAAGGAATACTGTAATACACAAGCTGTGAAAGAAAATATATCCAAGAGCCAAACATCTCGAAGCTGCCACAAAAAATTCAAAGTATTTTTTTTTCCTAACACAAAAAACCCAATGCAAACATGATCTGGCTTTTTGTTATGTTAAATACCGGTGATGATAGCAGCCACCACTTCAAGAGCAGACATGCACCCGGCTGTAACAATTACTGCGAATAAAATCCCCAAATGTTAACATTACAACTGGGAAAGAAGCCCTATTGTTCAACAGAGCAGAGATACATTTTAAAGTTATCACACCAAGCTGAAAGGGAAATGTATTTTTAGGCAAATGACTGACATGGTTGGAAAATAACTGTGAATGATAAGTAGTATTGTCCCACTGAATGCACAGAAAGTGGGTTGCAGTTGCAAATAAAAATATTTGTCCTCATTTCTTTGGTCAAAGATCTTTCCTCAATGGCTGAATGATATTTTTTATTCTCAATAATCTGTTTGTTTGCTTTCAAGCTCATCATAACCTGCTAATCTTAAATTCATCTTCCTCTCTGGCTGTAGTAGGAAATAAAAAAGAATCTGTTCACATTGCCTTTCCTGCTCATAACCCATTCTCCTCCCCCCTCCCCTTCCCTCGTGGTGGAGGTCGAGAGAGGGATGTTCTGTTTTAAATAAGAAGGCAGAGCTGGCCCATTAAACTCTGATAGTAATGATATTAATTTGGCAGGAACGTGTCATTTTCACAGGAGAGCAACTAGCTGAACTGTCATTACGCACACACTGACACACACACACAGGCACAGCATTCTGTCTCATTCACACCGTCTCTTCTTACACACACTCGCTCACAAACGCACGCTTGCTCTCTCTCTCTCTCTCCCTCACACACACACCAACCAGGAACATGTCACAGGAGAGCAGCTAGCGGTAACATTATGAGAGTCGGGGAGATCTGCTAATGGGATAGATTAGTGTGCCCTTGGTCACAACGGCTACAATGAAGTGACTGGAGCTGTGACTTATATCCATGTCCCCCCTGTTCACCCCTTTTTTAACCTCATCTATAGCACTTTCTCCGGCTTCTCTTCCTCTGACCCCTTCTTCCTCTCTTCCTTCTGATACTCCAGAGCTTCACATTTATTTTGTCTCTTTAGCCTCTATGGGTAAGAATGGTCATCACCAGGTTTATGATGGTGCTGGAAACTTCATCAGAACAGAAGCTAAGCGAAGATCAGGGGAAAGATGACAGAACTGCAGAATGCAAAGCAGTGACACATTACTAGAGTTGTTTTGTTTTCCTTTCCATTCATGGATCTTTGTTAATGGGGCCTAATGAGCACCATGGACCTTTCTAATCAATACATGAATAAAAGTGATGGCGATCACAATATGTTAGTTGCATGCTGAATGAAAAGCTGCCAAAATCAACAAGATTGCAGGAAATGTTTTCATTATGTATTTTCATTAGTCACATTTAAATTTGAGTGGGTTATGCATGTGTATATATATATATATATATATATATATATATATATATATATATATATATATATATATATATATATGTATATATGTATATGTATGTATGTATATGTGTGTGTGTGTGTGTGTGTGTGTGTGTGTTCATTTGCAAGTGAGAAAACCTGAGAATAAGAGGAGATTGGTCATTTAAACAAAAGAACACTTGGTCTCAAGGCAAAAGGTGTTATTATTAGTAGTATTATTATTAAGAAAACTAAGAAAGCAATAAAGTAAAGTTACTCTTGGGCCAAAAGCCCCAAAGGACTGCAACGCGAGCCTCTGAGCATTGACCTTTACTTGCTATAATTCATGTAGTCTGTTGTTATCCCAACCAATGAACAGTCAAGGTTGGTCACTTTACCTTTAAATCCCCATTTGCGTATTTGCTACACTGCATGAGAGTTTCCCATCAAAGATGGCTTCAATAGGTAGAATTAGATTCAATTAGAAAAAGGAAGACTACTATAGCAAAAATGTTCACATATGTTAACAACATTTTTCTCTGTGGGAAAACTGATGAAACACTGTGAATTTACGGTCTGTATTTGCACGTATTATGACACTGATCTGTATATCACATGTCTCTATACAACTGCTAAATATACTCACAGGTGACATATGCATGCACATACATTCAAACACACATTGAGCCTCAAAGCAGTAAAAGCACTACAGAGTGCCACCGCATTGTGCAGGAGAAGAACAAACTGGATGTATTTACCTATTAGTATTGGTATGCTGATCCACGTGTGTGTGTGTGTGTGTGTGTGTGTGTGTGTGTGTGTGTGTGTGTGTGTGTGTGTGTGTGTGTGTGTGTGTGTGTGTATGTATGTGTGTGTGTGTATGTGTGTGTGTTTCCCAATATGCCCCTGTGGGCATGTTGTGTATGGGTGTGTGTGTGTTTCCGTGTGTGTCCACGCTGACCCCATCTCGGTGCTCCTGACCGGTTGAATGCGGGCTGCATAAATTAGTGCTGATGCTCTGCGATGTAATTATGCTGCTGTCAGTACAGCCCCTCTACTCAAATTCATTTTAATAAAGTTGGTCTCCAAGGTTACCGACCGGGGGTCACCTTCGGTGTCAGCCCCTATGGATCGCGCCCAAAGAACATTCTGAAAGTCTGCGGTCGGACTACGTTAACACCTTTACACGACAGTCTGAACCCCCACATCTAAACACACACACACCTCCCACGGACTTACTCAGGATGGAGAGATGCCGGTGGCAGGAAGGAGCCCGGAGGAAACAAGAGTGAAGGAAATAAAGAGGTGTACATACACAGAGAGAAAAAACTGTTAAAATGGAAAAGTAGAATAGAAAATGGGGGGGAGGAGAGAGAGAAGGTGTGGGAGGGTGATAAGAGAGAAGTGGGAGAATAAAGGACGGAATAAAATGAGACCAAAAGGGTAAAAGGAGAGGAGGGGGACAAGGGTAGAGGGACAAGGAGAGGGCGAGGGAGTGTCTCTCTTGGGCAGATGGCGGGGTGTATTCTCATTTGTCCTGCTACAGTGTGTGTGTGCTAACACTAACCTCCAGGGCAGAGCTGCAGCACAGAACACGCTCTCAATTAGCCAATAACACAGACCTGCACACACAGCTGGGACACAGAAAAGGCACAGCTCTGTCTCTGCACAACTAATAGTTAAACACACAGGAACAGCTGTATGAAATCCCATATAAATAAATCCTGGATTATTTTTCAAATACCACATTCCAGATGTTTGAGTATTGTGTTTGTGTGCTTCATGACAGTAGAGTGTATGCCCCTTTAGTTTACTAGTCATGCTTGAAGTGATTGAGACAAATACGCCATTAACAAATATGTTTGCATAGAAAAATCTAAATTGAACAACCCTAGGAATTTGGTGCATGTGTTTCAGAGATAAATTGTGGTGAAAAATTACTCTGTTGGATGTTCTCAGTGTAATTGCAAATCTAAATTGACAAATGACCCAGCCTTTTACGCTGTATTCATCAAGTTGGATAATGGTTTTCACAGGTTTTTGTTTTCTTGTACTTCTTTTTCTACTACATTTGTTTTACTTGCTTTTGTTTTGCCATAAGTACAGTGTGGTTAGTTAAAAATGCATTATACATATTATGTATATGCTATATTATATGTCAAACAGACATATCTGTTCTGAAATCATATAACGGTTTTGCTGCTTGTTACTGAATGTTTAAAGTTGTATGCTATGAATATTGAAATCTCGGAGTGCGACCAACCAGTTTCGCTCAAACACTCTCCCTGCACTCTCTTTGGTCTGCTATCATCCAGTGTGTGAGGATGTTTAGCCCGGCCGTGTGGGCCGGGGTGACTTTGAGTGCCTGTGTAATAGATACGGCAGCACGCTTTGTTAGCTGCAGGTAATTTATGGTTGAACTGGCCTGATAGGCTGATACGATCGACTGCCCCGACCGTCTTTACCGGCCGGCCCCAAAGACACGGAGGAAGACCACGAAAGAGACACAGAGGGGAGAGAAGAAGATTGTAGGCTACAGAGCGACTTAAAACTGTCGCTACAGTATGGAAGAATCCAGATTTACACTAAAAGATGCAGAGAAATAATAAAGCAAGAATGAGTGTGACAAAAGCGCACAGATGAATGAGTAATGCAGGTGAAATGAGGGTGAGAGAAATGAAAGAGTTGCAGAGCAGTTAAGTTCTCAACATCTCTCTTGAGGTGTGCTGAGAATTAGATTGCATTAAAGACTGACAGTCCATTCATCTGAACCATAACAAGAAGGAACATTTAGTTAATTGAATGATTAATAAATTCAGCTCAGTCACACTATTTCACTCTGGTGTTGGCTTTGGATAAAAATGTCTGCCAAATGGGAGACGTCATATATCACTTGTTTGAAACCCTTTGCCCGAACTTCAATACAGCTTCAACTAGTCCAGCTGCGTATACAGAGTAAGGCAGATACAGCAGCATAGTGAGTTGTTTAACCTTGTGCTCTGATCGCCTGCCTGTCTGTCTTCCTCTCTCTGTTGCATCAGAAGATTGTGTTTCGGCATGTGAAGTTTTTTTATTTTGTTGCTGGCTCATCATTACTTCTGTCTGTGAAACGCGAGTCCTTCAACTCAAACGAAAGTGCAACCGGAGAGCAAACCAACACCTGTCTTGAACAGACACACCAGCCTCCACACCCACTTTGCTACGCCTTCCATCCCTTAATAAAGACAGGCACAGAACCTTGCTCTACATATGCCTTGTTTTCACCCCCTCCCCTAATCCAGTTAGGCAGGAACATCCTCACCTTCCCTCTCCTCCCTCGTACCTCTTTCTCCAGGATCGGCTAGTCTAATACAGTCAGTCAGGCCAACCAGGTCCCTGACTGCCGTCCTCCTTTCATCTCCCATCTTCAAACAGAATGAGAATACTTTCATAACGCTGGCTGAGTGACAGATTGAGGAGTCAGGCCCGTGATATGGACAGTCACTTTGTCCTGTTTAACTACACTAATAGAGGATAAGAGGCCCGTCACAGGGACAGGTGGAGATGGGACAGGACAGAAGACACAGACACTCATCTTGAATAATGGCCGATTTGTGGATGAAGAGACAAGGATGTGTATTACATCAGATAGCAGAAGATGTTGCACTTGCAGTCTCTTTCACCTTTAAAAGATTGATTTGACACCCCTTTCGCTCAGTGCATAATGATGTGAAGTAAAACCAAATTCAAGCTTTGTTTGCCTTAAGAGAACAAAACAGCTTCTTAGTTAGCCACAGCACAACTGACTGATGTTCGCAAACACAAGAGTCCAAGAACAGTGTTTCTCTTATTCCTAGGTGGACCAATCCAATTTCCGTGTTACATTAACACACAAATCACTGGTGAACACACACACAGACAAGCACACACACTCATTTGAACCAGGGCTTACACACCCAGCAGGCAGCCTTTTGGATGGATGGCACCTGCATACAGGAGGAGGGGGCACACAAATAGGATTGGAGAGTGGAAGGGGGTGCGTTGTGGTGGCGGGTGGGGGTGAGTCCCTAAATAGGATTGTGTAGGAAGCAGGGCAAGCTAAATAGGATTGTAATGTACAGGAAAGGATGTATAAATAGGATATGAGAGTCAGAGCTGTGTTCTCACTAGTTCCACGTCCCTGTGGTATAAGAGTTCTCTTGGACTAGCTTGCTCCGTGTATGCATGTGTGCGTGTGTGTGTGCGCGTGTGTGTGTGTGTGTGTGTGTGTGTGTGTGTGTGTGTGTGTGTGTGTGTGTGTGTGTGTGTGTGTGTAAAGGCCATTAGTGTGGAGGCTAATCTTGAGGCACCTGTCTCCTCAGGCAGCGTGTGACCTCCACTAGCCAGGTTCACCCATGTTTGTCCTCCCATTTCTCACCTCCTCCCCCTCCTTCCTCTCCTCCTTCTTCCCCTTCTCCTCCATCCTCTCATCGCTTTCCTTTTTCATTTCTTCTAGCTATGCTTTTCGTATTTCATAAATGAGATTGAATTTATGTTGTTTCTCTTTCTTCCTGCTTGACCTTTTTGAACAGGTAAACCGTGTCTCTTACCCTGCTCCCCCCTGCAAGAGAGGTCGACGGTCAAAGCTCCGTCTCCCTCTCTCTTTCTACTTTTGGGGTCAGTGGGCTTTGGGAGCTGTCAGCTCAGTGCTGGTGTCTACTGGCTGACGGACTATGGTCAAAGGTCAGAGGTCAGGAGTTAGAGGTCAGGATGTGACCCTAAAGACAAACAGCATGGAAAGGGGTCATACCCCCGAAAGAGCCTGTCATTCTCCACACAGGGGGTAATGAAGTGTTTGGATCTCTCATATTTACACGTAGCTGCCCTCTCTCTTTTGCATATACTCACACCTGACCTCAACGTACAGTGCGTGTGTGTGTGTCTGTACTATGGTGTGATGTGATGTGTGAGATGTGTCATGTTAGCATGGCATGCATCTATTAGCCTGTTTATGGTTCCTTGTCAGAGCAGCTCCTCTCTTCCACTCATGATTACATTACGAACTCCTTTACAGAGCCAAGGTCACAATGAAAACATCATCTTCTCCATGAGCCAAGGCAACAATGCATACGAAACTGACAAAGAGACAGGCAGTTAGTCACACGCAGTGAGCAATATATACATACTCTCATACAGCCATATCATCATGTTTTAAGCGCCAAGGTAACGGTGTATGTTTGTGTGTGTGGCCCAGGAGAGCCCGCTGCCTCCTCATACAGGTAATGGATGGGAGGACTGAAAGAGACTGAGGGGAATGAAGATAAACACACTCTGATAAAACTAACCTGCCGGGCCGCACCGCTGTCTGTTTACAAGGAATTAAAACATATCACATATGCTGCATGCACATACAAGCAGGCGAGCATGTTAACACTTGTGCCTGCACACATACACATAGTTCACACTTAGGATTTTATGATGGATTTATAAACAAAGGCAGGCTTAAACAGTGGAATAACTGTTTGGACAGTGGTGGCTCTTTGAGTAATTGATCTATGAATCACACACAAGAGATCTTGTAAATTATGAAGACAAATAAACTCTCCATATATCAGGCCCCTATTATAAAATGTTAAGCAGATTTTTAACAGATAGAAATGTATCTGCTTTGACAAGGGAATTTCTTTTGTGCTCCAAGGTGTCCTGCATACAGATTATACACACTAACCGGGCGACAATCTTATTCTGGGTCCACAGCCAAGCTTGGGTCAGAGGAAGAATGAAATATGTCACAAAAGTATTCTGGAGTAATTGCAGGTGAAAGAGCCCTCACTGAACCACATTAATGTTGTGTAAAGTTACTGTCTACTATAGATTTTAAGAACATAAGTTAATTACCTACTGAGTATTTTAGATAACTTAATACAGTAATGTGGCAAACTATGCTATTACCCAACAATGTAGTCTGGAATAAACATTTTGGGTGACAAGAAATTAAAAAAAGCAGGCCCCGAAGAAAACCGTGATACCCATTGGCCTACCATGGAAGAGGGGACTATTGCCAAAACTGTGTCGAATCTTACACTCCCAGGAGCAAACATACTTCATATGTGCATGCACTTTACCAAGTTCATGCACCACTGATCTAAGTACATAATGAAGTGTGACATATCAAGCAAAGGCGCTAATGGGGTGTGAAGTCATTAGTGAACTCTTTCCCTCACACACACATAAGAACCTAGTGTGCGCATGACAACAACCCTATTCTTCCAGTCTTTACTTGGAAGGTATGGTTGTGAGAAGCCCTTTCGGCCATCCTGACTCCAGGGCAATATCAGTGACTTATGTTTTACAGAATAGCCGCTCAAAAATAGATTTCCACAGCGTAAACGTATCAAAAAAGAGTTGCATTAGGGCGAGCTCTATCATGTGAAGTGAATATGTGGGAATTGAGAATTGACATAGTTGCAGGGTTTCCCCTCTTTATTGGTGCTCAGGCACCTGCCACTCAAACAAATGTGCCTGTGTGTTAACCTGACATAGCTGACATAATGTTGTCTGACATACTCCACATTTACAGCTGGCATAGGAATGAGAGAGAGAGAGAGAGAGAGAGAGAGAAAGAGAGAAAAAAAAGAGAGAGAGAGAGAGAGAGAAAAGAGAGAGAGAGAGATGGGAAGAGAAAGACACGGGAAGGGAGACTCTAAAAGCTTGTCAGTCCCTCTTAATTATTCTAATTGCTGGGCTAAAGCTTTATGCCAAGGCTTAGGCATTCCCCTGGCACAACAACACAAGCCCCCATCACACACACACACACACACACACACACACACACACACACACACACACACACACACACACACACACACACACACACACAGTTGAAGTCAGCCACTGCATTGCCTTGAAACCTCTCCTTGCTCCTCGTTTCGTCCTCTCCCCTCATCTCCATACAGAACTCCCCCATCTCCCTCTTTTCCTCAGCTCCCTCTATCAGCATCCTTCCACCCTCAGAGCACCCTCTTATTCCTCCACTCCTCCTCCTCTCCTCCCATCACAACAGACCCTTCTGCTTTCTCTCCCCAGCCACTCCTCTCCTCCACCCCTTCGTTCCTGCGAACTGGATTAAAAGTACTTTTCATTACCCGTGCGGGAGATATGGCACTTAAAAATCACCCCATTATCATTTTTCACCCAGCAAACAGCACATACTCTCACAGAGACATAATTACCACACCCTGTCATACCAGGGAGATGGAGGCTGCTGATTTCCAGCCAGGCCGTGTGTGTCACTCTGTGTGTGTAAATGTGTGTGTGGGTATAAGAAACTGCTGCCTGTCCGCCTGCCTGCCTGCTTCTCTTATTGATATTAAAAGCGCTGCATAAACGAGTGTTTAAAATGGCTGTCAGAGGGGGAGAGAGAGGATCCACTCCAATCACAAACTGCAGCACACATCACTGGATCTCTTTCCCAGCTTGGCACATGGTAATGGCCTGGAATAACAGAATACTGCAGGATGATTCCCATTCCCACATTCCAAGTTGTGCTTGTGAGGCTACAGAGGAGGCAATTGAAATGGGAGGGAATGAGTGATAGAGCTCGCTTTAACCAGTCAACACTTAGCACATAATGAATTGGGAGTCATTTGATGAATTGGATTTATGGCAACGCTTGTTCTTAATGGCTGAAGTGCTTCAAATTGGGAGGCTGTGGTGGGAAGGGGGACCTGACTCATTCACACTAATATTCATTTAGGAAGCCGGTCCTCATCTAGCTGTTAGACCAGTTCTGCAGGGGCCATGCCTTCACTCACAGCATTCACAAGGGGGTGTTAAGTATATACGTGTTTAAAACATTCCCCGCACCCCTAAGACATTCATCACTGTGACAACGCTGCGTAGCGGCCCCCCAATATCACTCCGCAGGGGCCTGCGTCGGCCTGTCACAGGAATGGGTGTCTATAATTATGCCTGTAGATAAAGCAGGGACAAACGTGGGTCCTGCATGATTAACTGGGTTGCTGTTTGATCACATTTGACTAATTTGTGGCATAAATCTTCAGGCTGGCGCCCCTGCTAGAGACCATTAGCCCTGACACTGACATCCGTGACACACACACACACACACACACACACACACACACACACACACACACACACACACACACACACACACACACACACACACACACATACAGAACCACCTATATGCACACACATGTTCAATACTCATACCTTTAAAAGGAAACGCAAAAAGGAAGGGGTGTACTGCCGGCCTTTTAGTGTTGCTGCGTCGGTGGGGATAAAATGTGAAAACTAAATACATTCACTCGCTAACAGTTTCAGGCAACATCAATTCAAAAACTCTATCTGCATGGGTCAAGGGTGGGGGAGTGCGGGTGTAGGTGGGGCAGCTGGTACACCTTAGCACTATAGAGAGAGAAATGCAGGTGTACTGGATTATAATATTAAGCAAACATGAGCTCTGAGGTCTAATTATGACACAGGGGAGGGTAGAGAGCGCGCGCGAGAGAGATTCAGTACTGTGTGTTGGAGTGGATGCTGAAGCCAGCAGAACTAGCCTGGTCATTTGTAAACAGGTAACGATGCAGGCCAGGTGTATGAGCATATGTACCAATGAGCAGGGGAGGAAACGGGGGAGAGGGAGGGAATCAGAGGAGAGAGGGAAGACGGGGGAAGAGAGTGGGAGGAGTAGAGGGAGGATCTAATTAGGGTGAATTTACAGTGCCCTGTGCCAAACAGCTAAAATGGCCAACTGGGCACAGAGATTTATTACTGGGTTAAATTAGGTTGTCTGGTGAGGGTTGGTAAGGCCACCTGCAGCTGACAATTGTCACAGTGATTATTATAACTGTGGAGAAAGACAACAGTGATGCAACACTAACAACAAATGCAAAAGTGCATTGTTACAGATGCAGGCTCATGAAGAGAAACCAATATTCTTCTGTGTTTAGGACAATATCAATTGAGTCAAGTGAGTGATTAAGAATGATGCTTGAACCCATTTAGCATGAATCAATGAACCTCTGGACAGAAGGTTTCCAGTGCAAGGAGCCTTTGCCTCCATTTGCATCAGTATCCTTGATCAAATCTGCAAGGTAAACAGGTTTAAAACCTGATGGGGGATATTAAACTTGCAGATTGAGCCCGACTCCCCCCTCCCCAGGCTTGTCTGGAGGGCTGGGCTGGCGTTTAGGCCTCTGCATTTGACTCTGGCTGTTGAGTGCAAGGACATGGCACAGCAAGCCAGCCCTGAGCAGCCATACTTTCATGGTCGGTTTCCATTTAAATATCTGACTGACAGGGAACATGGCGCCATTAAGGCGTCCCGAGGGCCCAGCACGAGAGGAGGAAATGGGCAGATAAAACCCCCCAGGGGAGAGGAGGGGGGTGAGAGAAGGGCCATGCTGCCTACAAAGCCTTTAACAGTAGGACCTGCTCTTAAAACTGCATAGGCACCACTCCATCCATTCAGTCCTCTGTCCCTCCACACCCAAAACAACCTTGTCTCTCTGGAACAAAAGCAGGATTTATCTAGCATGACTTACGGCCCCAACCTGACTTTCTTCCTCTGTTGGCAGTATGAGGTCATATAGTATGTGTGAGTGCACGAGTAAGTGTGTGTGTGTTCACATAAAAGAGTAAAAGATTCCTCCAAGCCTCAACTGAACAGTAACTCTCAAACATGTAATACACACAGCACTATACCGGGGACATTGGAGCACACTTAACATGTTGCACACAACACGACTAGTCACCAGACCAGACTTGCATCATTGTCTTTCTCTTTGTCATGTTTCCATTTTGTCTCAATTTCAACCAATCAGCGTTGTGTGAGGAACTAGAGGCAGCTATGGCCGTGGCATAGGTGTGGTGTGTGAGACGTGACACGGAGAAGCAACTGTTGGTTCAAAACAACAACGGTGTCTTCTGCAAAAGCAATGGAGTTGGCCTTAGTTCGAAGCAGTCTTGTCTTGGTGGTTTTGGGTCTTGGTCCCATTGGATCATGTCGTGGCTACAATACATGTGTTAACTATGCTGAGCTCCAGTCTTTTAGGTCAAGAATCGAGACTGTGGAAACTGCCAGGCCTAGAGGTTAAGTGGCTGCCAGAAAGGGTGAAACACAGCGGCTAATGGCTCTGACACACAGACACAAATGAGCAAAGCCAGCCGGCCACAAGGCAAGACAGTGGCACCATGAAGACACTTAGCAAGACTGAGAGAGAAAGCGATTCAGAGAGAGGAGTATTGTCTGCCAGTGATATACTTTTACCTCTTCACTTCCCACAATTCAGCTTTCAGAGGCTACACTCTACCCCTCCTTCCTCCTTCCGTGCCACCGTCCATACTGCCAGGCCCAATAAAGGTCAAGTCCCTGCCTTCCTCTTAAGGAGCTCATTTGCATCCCGCCGGCAAAAAAACAGTCAGGGCTTGTTCAAAGGATCAGCTAATCCAATCAGATTGCTCATCTGTGAGGCCTTATCGCCGCGGACACCGGCATCTGTGGGAACCACATCACAGGGCATCATGGGGCTGCTGGTTGTGATTGGTGGAGACAGAGAGTCAGAGGGAAGTATGCATCACAAGGCTTCAACACGGCTCGGAGTTAGCCAGGAGTGACAGTCAGAGAGCAGGAAAGGCTTAACCAACACTTCCCATGTTATGACTGCTGCCCCAGGAATGGCACAGATACATATTGGGTGTGAAATACGAATTAGACCGGTAGGATTTCATCGTTATCTACTGTTGAACACAGAGCGAGCAACCTGTGTGGTGTATGAACAGTATGTAAATACGAGGATTTTATAGGAAAAAAGTAAATACCCCTGAAAACATTTTTCCCAACATACCTTTTTTACACGTGTACAGCAGTATAAAAACTAAACAAAAAATAAGGTAAGCTAAATATATTAGAGAAAGTTAAGATAAAAACACAAAACCACATTGAAACACATATAGAAGACACAGTATAAAACAAATGAGTATGAAACTGATGCCCTTCAGCTCCGAAGGGAGGCAGACAAACCTTGCTTGTGTAGGTTAATGTCTAACTTTCGCACACACACACACACACACACACACACACACACACACACACACACACACACACACACACACACACACACACACACACACACACACACACACACACACACACACACACACACACACATATATCACCAGTACAACAGCCACAAGAGTGAAAAGACAGTATGCTCATTCAAGTATAAGCTACAGAGGTGATCTGACTATGCGAATGACTTTGTGTCCAGGGACACGGCCCGGACATAAAGGGACATGGGGGGGACATAAAGGTACAAGGGGACGGAGAAACCAACTTGGCCGTCCTTGCACACAACCCCACAGAGACCACAGTCCCATCCGTCTCTCCTTCCCCATTTCTGCTCCAGCTATTTTCTCTTTTCTTCCAACTCTGCCCTCTCCTCTCGCCTCCTCCTCCAACTCTCCTGCTACTTCTTCCCGTCTTCCCTCTCTACCTCTTCTTCCCGTCTTCCCTCTCTACCTCCTGCCATCTACCCTCCACCACCCCTCCTGCTCCCCCCCCCCCCCCCCCCCCCAAGCTCGCGATTGTCTCGCCCTCGCACTTGCACTCGACCCTGGCGGTGTCACTATTAGCAGCATCACACTGGGATCACATGGCTGCTGAGGTATGGAGGCCGAGTCAATGGAGCGTGGCACCCAAAGACGTCCATATACCCCCATCGCTACTGCTTCCTCCTACTCCCTCCTCTCAATAATTCTCTCTCCCGCCTTTTCCCATTCCTTCCCGATCATTAGCTTGGAATGCAGCCAGATTGGATTAAACCAGCCAGACTAACTGTATTTTCTTCACTGTATGCTGTGCTTTCCTCTGTATCAGTCCAGCGTATAACTACATTCATTATGTTTAAACTTCCTGGACCACAAAAGTAAAAAATGACAAACGACTCTTCATAATGGTTGTTAACTATTATGTGAGTCGACATTTTAAAACAGTGGATGCATCGTCGTGTAACAGACCCACAGTTTGTTGGTTATGTGACCTGCTCTTTGTCCCAGCCTTGGCAGACTATTAGACCTGGAGCAAGGAGTCAGAGAGGTGAGACAGGCGTGAGGAGGAGGCAGAGGTGGATCTATAACAGCTCTCCAAGCAGAGCACAGCTCCAGGAGAGGCAGCTATGGATTCAACCCATCCCTCTCTTTTCTCTTACAGTACTCTCTCCTTTTGTGTCCAAGTGTATGAGGCTGCATGTGTGCAACGTGTTTGCGAGAGGTGTGTGTGCGTGTGTGCGTGTGTGCGTGTGCGTGTGCGTGTGTGTGTGTGTGTGTGTGCGTGCGTGTGTGTGAGCAGCCCGTGCATGTGATAAGCCTGTGGTAGTAGTGGTCCTGTGAGGGACCTAAGGCCCTGTTCTCCTGATTAGTCATTTATCAGGCCTGGCAGCTCAGACCCACCATAATCACTCTTCTCTTACCCCTCCTCCTTTTTCTCCGCTGATCCCCCTCTATCCCCTTAGATCTCCCCTGTATCCACCCCTACAACAATGCTCTGCATCCCCCAACACCAAAGTCTGTATGGTGGTGCATGTACATGTCTATCCAACTTCTACCTGCCTGTATCCAAGTTGCACCCACTCCTTCCACCTTGTCCTCTAAACTCACTCCTCTCTGCCTGAGTGTGTCTAGCCACGAGCCGCCTTTCCTTCTCCTCTTCGCAAACTCCAATCCAATTTCCCTCCTTGTCTGCCTGCGTCGTGCATGAGCTAAAGAGCCAAAGCTGCAGCTAAAGACAAATTTCCAATTTGTCCGTTTGAATTTTGCGAGCTGAAGCTGTTTAATGCCGAAGAAAGAGAATAAGGGTGCATGATGAGAGGAAGATGGGAGGGCAAGTGTCGGAGCAGCAGGAGGAACTCCCTATCAACCAGCACCACACTCCCTTGCCCTGCCATGTCAACAGAGAGGGATTAGGGTACCAGACATATTGAGGAGGCCAAAATGAGTTAATGCAGTTAACCAGCTGCTTCTTCTCAACCTGTCTTCCCTCGGTTGGGAGAAATTGGAAAAGCTGTCTAGCCAAGGAGAGGGAATGTAATCTGGACTATGCAGACCGGAGGATACGAGCACATGAAAGGCCTGTCCTCCTGCTTCCCATGCGTTCTTTCTCTTTCCTTCACCCTTTCTTACCATCATTCCCAGTCTCTCCTCCTATCTCTTTAAGAAAGGGAGGGATGTAGAAGAAGGAAGGAGAGAAATGTGGACAGAAAAAAACAACATTCAGAGCAGGCTAAACCAAAAATGAGGTTAAAAAAAACTCAAATAAAAAGAAGAATCTGGGGATAAAAGGGGGTGTACAGATATGGGGAAATAGAACAAAGCAATTGTGTGCATGTGTTATTACAGTGCATGACAGCTGTTTGAACCCCCAGGGAGATAACAGCTGGGTCTCAAACACACACTCCTTAGCATATCCCTCACTTCATCTCTCCTTAACCATCTCCATATCCCTCCATCCCTGGTCTCATCTTTTCTTCCAGATCCTGTTTCCATTCATTTAATTGTGATTGCCCTGCTCAACTCCTCCTCTGGTTTCCTTGTGGCCTATTCAAGGGTTCTCCACTCATTTTGTGTTTTCTATCTCCTTTTTCCCCCCAATCTATCATCTTTTATAAAAACTCCTCCCTCTTTGTCTCAAACTGATAACAGAAAGCCACTCAAATGCACATGTGTTGTTAATGGCTTTTTTTCTTTCATTGTGGCTTCATTGATATTATAAAAATTAGATTTTCTCCAATAAGTAAAACATACAAAATTACTTTGATTACTAAAATAAATCTCTGTGTAAACAAAGCCAATGGTGATAGAGTTTAAAAGGAGGGTGTCACACTACAATTACAAACTCGGCCTTTAACCACACCTCTCCCCCGCTGACTGTGTCTCTTTATAGAGCAGTCTGCGTAATAGTGTCTCTCTTATAAAACACAGTGCCGTGTCACACACACATTACTCAGCCCACCACCCCTTTAAATGATCCAAAGATGTATGAGGCCATCTGTGGGCCGCAATTAAATACCAACCCTTTTAATTCAGCTGCATGCTACATTAACGCCCTCCGTCCAAAGCCCTCTAGACCAGTTACAGGATTGGGTGAAGGCACACAAGTACAGCTAAGTTAGTTACACTGCCAAAATAAAAATGTGTATTGACATATATTTTAAAATCATAATTTCAAGTGACACAAAATTGACCAATGATGCGATCAATTTTCTTTTCTCTTGTTTTTAAGTAATTATTTTAACTAAAATCCCTTTTTCAGTTATTATTTTAATACAAGTCTCTTACTCCTCTCCACCCATTCAAAGGCAATCAGTGAAAGAGCTTCATTAGTCTGCGGTTGAACGCATGCTTCATCTTTCTCTTATTTCACATTTTCAGACTCATAAAAGTCTCTCTCCTCTTGTATTTCCTCTAGCTTAGCAAATCTAGAAAGACCATTCCCCAATTATCTGTCTGTGTCTCCTTCATTTCTTCTCTCTTTCGTTCTCCGTCACAATACAGTATATTCCTCTGCTAAATTGTCTCTCCCCACATTGCCATTCCTCGTCCATTGACTGCACTGGCCTTGTCTCTGAGCGCTAATTGTCTCATTCAAAGGACTTAAAGATGCTAGATGGGCGCAAGATGTGTTAAAGAGACGGACTGTGAAGCCAGTGTGTGACTGGCAAATTACATCCTTGGCCTTTCTATGGTTGGCAAAGACACTTAATAAGCTCTCAATGTGTTCAACAGCTAGGTGAATAGTTCACTGGCTCCACTTTTGAATCTGAATATTTCTGAAAGATGCTGCAAGTGTGCCTTCATGAGTGTAGGTTTGTGTGCATTCAGTAAGGTGCTGTTTGTATTCTCAGTGCAGTCGACCCGGCGTTCATCCCAGTGACAGGATCGGGGCAGATCAGCGCTCACTTACAGAACAACTCACCTGAGGAAAAACTCTCAGCACGTCACCCTTTTCTCCGTCTGCTTTCTTTTTCTCCTTTGCACCCCCTCTTCTCCGACTCCTCTGTCTCTGACCCAGACAGAGATCCCCCTGAGCTACTGCACTCAGCTCTCCCGCTCCCCTTTCTTTTTCGGTTTTCGTTCTCTAACCCTATCTGTCTCTTTTTATATCATGCTCTCTGCAAAGATACCCTGTGGGAGGGCAGTATCTAACAAACACCACCGCACACACTGGCACTACTTGCTAACACTGACATTGAAGAGTGCACACACGCACACACGCACACACACACACACACACACACACACACACACACACATACAGTATATTCATCACCTGCTACACAACCTTCCACTATAGCTTTCACAGAGAGCAGTGACGGGAATAAAAGATTCTCCCGCTCTATCCCTATTTCTCCCCCACTCACATGCACGAACAAATGGACACACACACACACACACACACACACACACACACACACACACACACACACACAAACACACACACAAATGCTCTATTTTCTGCTGCTGTGTGGTGATTTATGAAAGGTGTTTCTCACAGCAGGCAGATAGTCCTGTTTGGAATGCTTCATTTCATAAATCTATTCTCCATTCTCATCCCTTCCTTTGCCTCCTCTCTCGTATTACCCCTTTTTCTCCCCTGTGCAGGACTCCCTCAGCCTCTGTACCCTGTGTGTGTGTGTGTGGGGAGGGGAAAGAGAGACATAAGTTGGCTTTGTCTGTAGTCGGGGTAATGATGCAGGAACAACCAAAGCCCCTGCAAAAACCCCATTCTCCTGAGGTCTCTCTTTCTTTCTTTCTTTCTTTCTTTCTGTCTCCACTCTCTCTCTCTCTGCTCCGCTCCCCTCACTCACACACACACACACACACACACACACACACACACACACACACACACACACACACAAATACAGGCATGCCTCACACAGAGTCAAGCAGCGTTAAGTTGTGTAAACAAAAGTGGGACATCAACTGAGATCCAACTCCCCAATGAAGGCACACGTGTAACTAATAAACACACACATTAATAACTTGACATAATATAGCGCCTTTAACAACACGCACATTCACACACAGAGAAGGACAAACAGCAATGGTTTAGGAAAACAGTAGAGGTGTCACATATATTGGGAATGATACGCAGCCAAAGTGATATTTGTTTTAAGGAATGTACAGATTATTTGGTCGATGAAAAGAAATACAAATAAAACAGAAGGGAAAACAACAGGAGGTGAAGTAGATGATTTATCAAACAGTCTCTGTTCCACTCAATGTAATGTATCATTCAGGATATCAAATGTAAAGCAATTAATTACATGTATCATACAAAAAAAACTACAGCTCAACAACAATTTATCAGAACAGGAGCATGTATAAAGCCGGGCCTGCTCGACTCGCTCAGAGGAGTTATTGCCTCTTTAGTTGAGCCGGTGACATTTAACCTGCAATTTTCTGACTTAGAGGAAATTGTTTTGTTAGCTACCTGTTGCTAAAAACAAAAATATGAAATAAACACATGATAACCAAGGGCCTTCTCTGGTCTGAGATCTGAGCGCATTGTATAACCATGCAGTTAGTTGGAATTTTACCATGCTGTTTAAAACTGTTGCATATTTTGCATTATTGAAGTTAAGGCAGGCATCCTCCACCACTGTAGAGTGTGTGTGTGCTTGGTTCATCATGACCGTGGGTAATCAGATAGTGCCACAGTGGTGAACATGGTGGGAAGGAAAACACTTCTTAAAAGCCCAACTCAACATCTGCTACAGCGTGAGTGTGTGTGAGAAGAAGAAAGAGGAGAAAAGGGAAGAAAGAGATGGGGCCACAGTGTAGATAAGGCAGTCTTGTTCCTTATTTATGTCTTATTATAGCTACAGCGGGGCCAGGCCACAGACACAGTCACCGGGGACACAATGATGAACTACTCGACAAGGCAGCCTGCTCACTCCTGGGAAGACACACTCCCTCTATTCCCCACTCCTCCACTCCTTCGCCTTCTTCTTTAACACTTCCCTCTCCTTCCAGCCTCCTGCTCTTTTTAACCCTTTTCTTCCTTTCCTTTCAACAACCTCATTCTGTCTCCATCCCTGCTCCACCTCCAGAACTCTGTCTACTGTATCCCAATTCATCTCAACTCCTCTTCTGCTTTCCCATCATCCTCTCCCCAGTCCTTCTGCAACACACAGAGCCGAGAGGATGCTTGTGTAAACAGGGAGTTACCCAAAGGTGCTGCAGTCGAGTGGAACGGCGGGCAGGTGACATGATTAAGACATCCCCTTTCTCCCTCAAGCACACACAGAGTACCTCTCGCTCTTTCCTGTTACACTCCCTCTGTTGTTTCTAATACGCTCTTCCTCTCTCTCGTGAGGTGACCTGCAGAGGTGGATGTGACTGAGCTCATTACCTGCTTTAATGAGAAGACAGCACCACAGAGGCAGCAGCTGCAACTTACCTGAACACTGCACCCACACACTCATGGGTAAACGCATGTAAATACCTGCTCCTAACCACTGAGACGAGCAAATACACTTGATTATACCTCAGAGAGACTCAAAAAGAGTGAAAGAGAGATGAAGGAGGGAGGTGTGTAAAGTCTCCTAGGCTTGCTGCTGATACCACTGGCTCTCCGCTGTATCTTAGTTGTTGTTTTATGGAATTACCCTTGTACCAACATGCTCTTCCTGTGAGTAAAGCTTTTTTTGCCTGGTTCAGGAAAATTAATGTCTATGAGCGCAATACAATCCATCATAGGCTGAAAGCAGAGGTCATTCAGGAAATGATAGCAGGCAAGATAGGCTTCTCCTCCATCTACGTACACACACATGCACGCATCCACACAGACACACACAGACACACACACACAGTGTGTAAGGAGGATATAGAAACATGGGGGGCACAGGATCCTTGAATCGCCAAACCCTTCGCCCATTTTACTCTTTGACTTTGGTAAGTCAGAGAATGTAAGGATAGGGTGAAGAAAGTTGTGTGCTTTAAAGCATGTGGATTCCACACAACTGATATTTTTTTCTGATACCATAAGCTGATAAAAAAGTTATATCTTCAAATGTTAAATGTACCCTAAAGTAAGACAATAAAGAGAGACACACACCAGCAACACCTGACGCTCATTACCTGCACCTTCGGTTTCCCATGCACACCCACACACCAGTAGCGTCTGTTATGCGTTGTGTTGTCACACGTCAACTCATCAGGATACGCCGCCATACAGACAGTTCAAAGCATAGAGCAAAGTGGAGTCAGGTTTTGAGTGAAAAGTGTGTTGTTTGTATCATGCACACTAAACTGCATTTGCACATGCATAAGCACACGAGCACCGCAATTCACATTCCTGCCAGCGGTTTCACGCTACTCTGCTGATGAACAGTTGATGGTCTAACGCGTCAATGCAACAATGTGCCAAAAAGTCCGGGAAGAAGAAGAGTGCGAGCTAGCAAACATCGATGTGGTATAATATTTAGAATTTTCCAAAGATCTGCTTATTTATTTCATTTGGCAGGTCTCAAGGACACACACAATACAGAGATGAGTAACACTGTGTTTTATGTTTGTTGACAAGAAAACTCCACAGTGCAACTTGAGGTGAATCTCATTTAAAACCAGCATTTCGGTCAGCACAAAAGAAAAAAGGGATTGAAGTTTTAGCCCTCCAAGTGACATTGTTTGTAATTTATTTGCAGTATTGACTGTGCCATCAACTTGGTATGTACAGCATGTGTCCATCTTTCTGATTATTGATGAATGACTTAAATGTAAAACCTCAAATCAGACATATAACGAGAGTGCCATCAGCACATACATGTATGACTGTCATAAAGTCCCAGAGCTGCACTCTCTTGTGGGAACTCAAGGGGGTCAAGGCCACACACACACACACACACACACACACACACACACACACACACACACAAAAACACACACACTTCTCATCCCCACATGTGAAGTTGTTGACAGATTAATCACATGCATTAATTATTGACAGTAACTTCAATGTGAAAAGCAAACATCTGTCACCCTCGCCCTGTTTTAAATCATTTATACCTTCCCTACATGGATAATCATATGGCTATTGATTAAGATGCGTACAGCACAAGGGCGTATTGATAACGCATACATGCACACAGCATTACATCCCAGATGAGCTCGGCAGGAGGATGGAAAAAAGGAGAGAATCCAAATTTGTCTAAAGTGGACACACATCTGAGCTTTCATGAAAACATGCACATATCTGCGTGTTAGTGAACACACACTGATTCACACACACAGAAACCAACGCTGTCCTACATAAAGCCAAATCTGGAATCTTTTGAAAACTGTGTGACAGCATGACATGGAAAGAAGGACATGTTGACGTGGAGATAAAGACAGACGAAGAAAGCTAAGCCCTGTCCTAAAAATGGACGAATGATGGTCTCTCTCTCTCTCTCTCTCTCTCTCTCTCTCTCTCTCTCTCTCTCTCTCTCTCTCTCTGATGGAACGAGGGGTTTTATCTGTCTGACAGAGTGAAGGATGTGTGGTCAGGTTCTACTCTGATGCTCCTGTCCTTTTAGTAAATCAGCCTTCAGTGTTGTCACCTGGCCGACCCATGGTCACACATCACTGGTG
>NC_136597.1:13196476-13216476 GCF_910589615.1 Taurulus bubalis | reverse complement strand
CTGCCCTTCACTTTATATTACTTTATGTTAATAGAAAAATATTACATACAACATCATTTGTCTTTGTTACCACGGCACCCAACAACTGATTTAAATGCATGTGTTTACCTCTGCAGACAGGTGAAGACAGGGGGAAGGGTGGGTGACTGACTGTGTGTGTGTGTGTGTGTGTGTGTGTGTGTGTGTGTGTGTGTGTGTGTGTGTGTGTGTGTGTGTGTGTGTGTGTGTGTTTGTAATAGGGAGAGTACAAATACACGCATCTTGTTCATTTTATTTATTGATCTTAATCTTACCCACCTCTCACCAGGACTATGCTTTAACATTTGTGTGTGTGTGTGTGTGCGTGTGTGTGTGTGTGTGTGTGTGTGTGTGTGTGTGTATGTGTGTGTGTGTGTGTGTGTGTGTGTGTGTGTGTGTGTGTGTGGCATAATGTATGTGTTGCTGTGCAGGTGGTTGTTGAGTGCAGGACTCAAACATCAACCTGCCATCACCCCCAACTCCAGCTGTATATTGATTACTAGCTCTTTTCTGAGGCAAACAATGGTGGCAAAAATGACTTGATATATATCTCTATATATATCTGGATATATATAGAGATATATATGCTGATACTTTTATTTTTTTAAATATGTACAATGATAGAAATGAGGTAATTATAAAATATACCTCTGATGATCTTTCTCTTCAAGTAGCTGTAATCTTAAACCATAGTAAAGCAAACTGAGTTACAACGTGATGATTTTTCAGGTACATAAGTGATAATAAGAAATATGCTTGTCCACCAATAACCCTGTAATACATGAACTTGAATTGGTGCGAACAATAATAAAACCTGACACAGTGTTGATTTTTACACTGCATTAAATCAACAGAACATTTTGTCTTTTTTTTCATACAGGAAGTAAACATTTACTTGACTTTATAAACAGTAACTATGATACACAACAATGCAGTTCGGGTGTGAAAACTAACGAACAAAAGCTCCCTGTCAACTTTCGACATTAGTCGTCAGACAATAGGTGGGGGTAAGACATCTGACAGACAGGTCGATGTCAGACTGTCTCCCACCACAACGTCTCACCACTGATGTCCTCTCTGACCGGATGGGCTCACCTAAGAAGCTTAGAGGTCACCTAAACCTGACTGTCTGGGATTGTGTATGTGACTGTGGGAGGATGTATATGTGTGTTTGTACCGTTTGTCATTACCACATTCTCTGTGGGCTATAATCAGTGTTATCATTAATCCATACGTCAATGAATCAATGTTGGGCTGCAAATGAGGCTGAAAGCTCTCAGCCATATCGACCTGTCATTTGAAACCCTGATGATCACTGGACTTCAATGTAAATGTCACCTTAACATCAGTCAGACTCACAATTTACGTATATGGTATCTTTCCACATACTTTAAGGTGGAGGGGATTTCTGCTACAGATCAAGCAGCATCCTCATTTAAATTTAAAATATCATTACTTTGACCTGTGTTTTGGTAGTCGTGGGTTCAAAGGTGCAAGGACATGTACCTTATATCAGAGCTGTATGGATGCCATACTGTGAGGCTATTGATCTTGCAAGCGAGTAGATGTGGGTACATTGTCATGCATGTAAATGTTGTTGCATTAACAGAGTGCAAGGGCCTTCTGCTGTAAACGATCCTGCACTTTGTAATCTCTGGGATGTCAAAGCTCATACGTTACACCGTTAAAACACCACCATCACTCTACCGCCCCAATGCTAATCCTATAGCACACTAACATGTACGTGAGTGTGTGTACATGTGTGTGCTGTGTGTATACTGCATGTGTGTGTTTATACTACATATTGCTCAATCCCTTTAGTGCTGATTATGAAGGTGTAGATTGATAGTTGGCCTCGTCACGGTGTTTAATCATATTGGCATTCCAAAGCAAAGAAAAATGGCAGTTGTAATGAATTAGCACGGTGACATCATGTAGGGGTCATTCATTAGCAGCGGTTCAGAAACTGAGAAGAGCTACAAGACTGAGGAATTGGATGGATGGATTTAGAATAATGTGAAGGGTAAGAGGGGTCTATTGGAGTTATTCAGATGAGCGAGTTTGACCTTGTGTGTTAAAACACAGTCCAAAAAAGTGAGATAGACAGCAAGTTTGTGGCAAGAAGTGAAGTCTACAACCATGAAAAATGAACTCAAGACTCAACTGGGTTGGAGAAACCAGTATTGTAAATCATACGCAGAGCAGTCTGAACAGACATCTTGTGGGTCTGATTCACCCCAAGTTACTTTTGTGCAAGTTAGATGCAGCTGTGTATCCATTGACACAGTCAATAATGAGAATACACCAAAATAAAATGACTTAACATACAAGCTTAGTTCAGTAGAAGTGTCTGTAGGATGCTCGATAGTGTCAGAAACCCCCCAATATCAACGACCACTTTGTGCAGCGATTGCAAAGTGTAGGACATTGGGAAACCATTTCTGGCCATTTTCATGTGTACAACTGAATAGCACAATGACTGCCTTACAGGAGAGACCATTTGAATATGTGCCCTATTGTACCTGTATTTAAATGGTTAACTTCTCTTGCCCCGCTCTGTGGCAATCAGCTTTTCAATCCCCTTCGAATGTGACCATATAGAGTCTCTTATAAACTAAAGCTATAAACTCTTTTATATCCACCGTGGTGAGAAGACGTATCCAACAAGTTATTTTTGAGCGCACCCAGGCCTACTGCTATCGTTGGATTCAAACAAAGGCTCAACCACATCACGAACTGGTCGAAAGATGACCAAATGACCTCTCAGAGCAGAATTGGACATGAGTCTTTCACTTTTAAGAGGTTTCCCAAAAGTGGCACAGAATTAATTGTACAACACTTGAGCCTTTCAAACACGAGTGAGGATGTCCAGACAATTACAGATTTCCACAGCTACCCAATACTCATGTGGACACAGAAGGAATTCACGTCTCCCACACTGCTACAAACACACTATAAACGAAAGAGGAAGAAGACAGAGAGGATGGGATACTGGGAGGAGGATATAAGAGCTTGTGCTCATTACAATCAATTAGGGTCAAGTTGAGAGCAGTGCCGGGTGGTGAGAGGGGGGGATGGAGGGGAAATGAGAAGCAAGCGGAGAGGAAGGATGAGGGCTAGGGGGTGGCATCCTGGCAAATGTGGAAAGAGGGCCAATTAAAGTGAAAGCAAGGGGAAATATGAATGATTTAGTACTTAAACACGCATGGGGACACACACATATCTGTGTAAAGCACACATCTATTGAATGTAATGTCAAGCTCAGTGTAATCCTACAGGAGCAGCAGTGCTGTGTGTTTTGTTAGTTTGGACATGAAGCCTAATAACTAAAGGATGAGTGAGTAGCCGACATGAAAGGACTTCTCAGCATCCCCCCGTGAACACTTTAACTCTGTGGCCCTCCTGCAAAGCATTCACTGCTGTTTGTCTATAGTAAGAATTTCACAATCAGAAGTTGAGGAGAAAAGAGAGGTATTGACATTAGCTCCATCTCAAATGATAATCATTTAAGTTATATCACCTCCTTCGGCCATTGAGCTGGATTTTCAATCACCAATTGAAGCTGGTGTGAAAGTGTAGCTTGTTACCACTAGATTCAAAACAAAAGGTAAACAGATAAGCGAGTCTGTAGAAACACAAAGTCAAGCATTTTCCACAAGAGGTTCCTCCACGGAAATTGGTAAATTGGAGGCAGTAAGTGCTCCATTGAATCTACTTTTCCCAACTTGTAAAAACTCAAACGGTTTTCTTTTTCCTGATATTGTGACGTGCTGTACTGATACATTATTGCGAAGACGAGCATACAATGTGATCGATCACCTGCTGCTTTAATGGAGTGACTTGATGAGTGTTTAAACTATCACCTTTGAGTATGTAGTCTTTGTTGTGTGTCAAAACAAACAAAAATACTAATCTACGATCAAATCTGCATCTGGAAAAGAGTTTATTAGTAGTTAATAACCTCAAGTGTGAAACGCTGTGGACTTAAAGAAAATAGGATACATGTAACCTCAAAATAAAAAAAGCACTCGCCCTCATACATCTCTTTCTCTCTCACACACCGACACACACACGCTCACACAGAGTGCAGCCCGATGTGTGTTTGACTCATCTAAGTGAGATAATCCAGTTTTCCGGATGAATTCGCCTTTGTATCCCGAGGGCAGAGATTAAGATAAAGATATTAAACAAACAAGAAGCCCAGCTCTCCCCTTCCCCCAGCTGCCCAGTTCTCCCCCCAGTATCAGCTTCTTCCCTCCTCTATCACATCCTCCCCTTCCCGCGGATGAGACAAGCTTGTTGCTTCAGTTTTTCACTATCAGGCTGGATGAAGACTGTGCTTGCCCCAGAGAGGTGCAGGTCCTGAGCAGTCAGTCCCATAGTAAGTGGGAGAGGTGAGTGTGTTGATCTGAACTGAAGCTCCCTCCCCACTTTGCTCTGATCTGATCTTGTGGTTGGGTTGACTGGCCCCAGATCAGAAAATAAGAAAACATGTCAAAGGCATTATCAACAGTACAACAGCTGTGATTGAGCTGCCTTCAGAAGGGAAAGAGAGAGTAGCTCTGCTGTCTTTAGTTCCATTTTGCACTCTACAGACAATACCAAGAGTACCGTGACTGACCAGAGTCGCAGAAAGACATTAATAAAAGGCAGACTGAGCCAATGAGACCAGATGACATGAGCACAAAAAAGACACAGTTCTACCAACAAGTGCTAGACAGAAAATCACTTCCTGCTGCTGTAGTCTTTGAAGAGAGAAGAACTAAGTTCTTTACCAAAATATGCCTCGAATACAATATTTCAAAAAGTCAATATAGTCGTATAGGAAAAACCCATAAAACTGTTCTTCACTCCTTTAAAGTCTGCCTCCCTCATTTTGATATTCTGATGGTATATCTCGTATCTCTATTATAGTATACTGTAGCAATGACATTTTATAGTGTAGTATAGTGATAAGGTGACAATACAACTTAAATGCAAAATAATAAACACATTGACCAATATGACAATTTGTGCATAAAGCAAATACAGAAACACTGCAAGTTGTACTCAATAATGAAACTTAAAAAAGAAAAACCTGATGAATTCACTCAGTCAATAATATCAGAGTCAAACAAGGCTGCTTAACAGACCTCGACACATCTCATCTCGCGATCAATTTTGTTAGTTATGCAGCACAAGCTGTGTCTCCTCTCTTTGAGAATGAGGTCAATGTTTTATTTTAAAGGCAGGAAACCCTCAACTTGCATGGTAAACCTGATGATAGTGATGGCTATAATGCTAATTTGAATTTGAGAGGCTTTGAGTACCAGTTTGACCTCTTGAATGCATTGAGAGACACAGAGAGGGACAGGGTGAGAGAGGGATGGGGTTTGAGGGGATAAAGTCTTTGCTGAAAATCTCTCTCTCTCTTTCTCTCTCTCTCCCTCTCTCTGCAGGAAGACATCGAACAAACACACCTGCCCCCCGGACCAATCCCCTCAGCGCTGCCCCAACGCTCTCCCTGCCTCCACCATAGACTCACACTCTCCCATTCCTCATTACACACAAACACACTCAAAACACATAAACGTACCACACACACACACACACACACACACACACACACACACACACACACACACACACACACACACAGTCCCATTCCTCATTACACACACTGAGAGCGGAGCAGTGAGAGATCGCGGAGAGCGAGCGGGAGCGGTGCTTTGGTGTAATGGGAGGAAATGTTGGTGTTTCATCTGGAATTGATGAAGTCTTGTTTCAGCGGCTCTCCCTGGAGCAGGGCCGCCGAGCGCTGGCTGTGTAAATGAAAGGAGCAGCGGAGACTGGACCGGAGGAGCAGAGAGCCAGTCGATAGAGCTACTGGAGAGTAATACTGCGCTGCTTAAGAGACTCACAGCTTTAGGAACAGGAGAGGGCTGTTTCACAAAATAAAATGTCTACATTGGAAACTGGCGGGTAGTACAGATGGAGCAGTTTTAAAGAAATATAGCATATAAATGTGGGACATGCTTTGCAATGACATCCGATTTGTATCATCCCAGCAAACATAATCTGAAAAACATAAACACTGAGGCTACAATGAAAACATAGTTGGTGATGAGATTGAAAACCGAGCAAGAGGTGTGACAATGAAGTGCTTATGAGTCAAATAAACTTCTGCCCTCACAAGCAAACATATGACCTTTTTCCAACAAAATGAGCCCGTACATGCAGGTTTTTTTAGACATTTGAAAACCCGCTAAAATAGGCGATAGACTTTCTTTCCCATTGGCAGCAGACAAGTATGTGTATCTCTTCTTTTTCTTCTTGTGTGTCATGTATAGTGTCACCTACCCCCCGAAAAACAGGATTAGTAAACAGTGAAAATGTTACGTTGGTTTCTTCTTTTTTGGATCTGTAACTGTCTACTGTATCACTCTCTCTGAAACTCTGTATCGACTAATTGCGCTGCTCGGATGGAGACAGAGAGAATTTGTGGCTGAGATGACAAAGAGTCACAGAAGTCACTGCATAGCATATGGCATCCCCGGAAAAAGGGGAAGAAATTAGCATGTCCATCCGGGTGTCATGCTTATATCTCTGTCAATTGAAACTGGAGCCAATAAATACCCGTGACAACTATAATAATTTGTACTGAGAATGGATGCCGATTGATACATTTTAGCAAGATGTTAGTGGGTGTTTTGTCCACTCGGAAAGGGACTATATACAAGAGTCTGTGTGTATATTAATAACATTCCTCATATAATGATCAGTTTTATGCATTTTTATATTTGCATAGTTTTCATAACTAAACTTTATTTTTTTACCTCATCTCTTCTCTGGAACTGGCTCTTCAAACAAAACGACGGGCTGATAAACCCTGACCTGGTATGTAAAGACGAGCGAGAGAAGACTTGTGCATGAGCACGTATCTTGAATGATGTAAGAGGTCTTAGATCTAATAAAGCCAGTGTAGAGGCTGATGTAAATGCTTGTTCTAATAAAACCCTGGTGTTCAGGGGTGTGCAGAAGCAGATCTAAGTGCTTGTTATAATCAAGCTCAACTGTACTCTGCAGTCAGAGAGTGTTGTCTCAGGTTAAGCAGACAGAGATGAAAGGAGGAGGGAAAGGTCACCTCTACAGACAGACTGTAATCTATTGAGTACTGAAGAGACACACACAAACTTGACTTTTCAAACTATAACGTTGAAACTAAATTACAAAAATCTGAATAACTTTTTTGCTTGCTGTAGTAAAAACAAGGAGTTTGTAACTAATTTAGATGAATGTATATATTGTGTTATACTTCAATTCATACATGTTAAAGACATTCTATAAATATAGTACCTTTCCAGATTAGAAATGTCAGAAAAAGGGCCTCACAATTAAAGACAACAACAAAAGAAATGAAAAGGTGGCACAATATAAAAGGTAATAAATAAATAGAGATGGAAATTAATTGGAAAAGGATGACACAAATCAAGGAGTGCATGCATTGAAAATATAGAAAAAATAAACTTTTAAAATGCAAACTCATGTGCTATAATGCCCAATCTCAAATGTCAATCTTGACAGATGAATGTTAAAACACAAATATACACACAAGAAGAGAACCCACAATCAGAATAATTAATTTGCATCGCTAGTTAGAAATAAATAAATGTCAGTGTATAATTGTTCCGATCAAACATTTCGGACTGGGCCAAATAGAGATATGCCGAGTAGTCAGATCAAACATTTAGACAGTCCAACAGTGTTCACACACATGGCCCTGTATGCAACAGCTGTTGTGACTGTTGGCTAAGACTGACAGAGAAAGAGATAAAGAAGATGCAGAGAAAGCCTCAGTTGAAGCCTCTGACTCCTCACTCATAACTGACCAAACGAAGAAGCACTTCAGTCTGCACACACACACAGATAAACTGTGCATAAGGCCACCGCAGCCTGACTGGGCTAAGAGAGGAAAGATTAATTAACATTTTTATGTAAATGAGGAGTTTGTGTCTAATTATTTCTGTTATTCCAGCGGCAGCCGGCTTTGATGTGCCAGCGGTGGATTTAAATAGAGGGAGATTTCCATCACATCCTCCCTCTGCGTTACAGCCAGGCAGGAGACAGAGACAGCAGAGATTACACACTCCGCTGGGACACACACATATACACACTGTCTCGTCTTGCACACACATTTTCTCACACACACTCACACACACACACACACACACACACACACACACACACACAGTTATTTCACCTCAGAGGAAAAGTCCCTCTGCGTTTCTGTGTATTTGTTGCCAATGCTCACACTCAAGCGTTCACATGTTCACAAACCCGCACTCCCCCGCTCCTCCCAGTTGAAGCAGTCGAGTGTTGGAGATGGGGAACCCTTAATTGGCAGAGCATTCATCAGAGTGTTATCTATCTGAGGGAGAGAGGGCCTCTCTGGCCTGTTTGGTGCTAGTTTATGAGCTGATATTAAAGGCTGTTAAAGTACATAAAGGGGATAAACTTTTACAACCTAAACTTATAGCCAGAAACACAGGCAGCGTCATAAAGGGCCGAAGTACATTCTGAACACACTGCACCGCCAGGTCAAAAAGTCTACATGTACAGTAACTCTGAAGCATCTGTGGAGGAAATGGGCCCGCTTCATCTGAAGGAATGAAACTCTCAAAAGAAAATACAAAAAGGAAATATTGAAAAATGATGGAAATCAATGTGAAAAAACAGGTTGACAAATTTCCCTTTAACTCACTGGTCTCATTTTGATGAAACCGAGCTTCATTCATGGGGTGAAAGGTGTTTTTTTTTTTATCCTATAATCTCTTTCATTGCCCATTGGCTTTTAGTCAGGCAGGTGATGCGTCAGGAGATTAGTGGAAACTTAAAAAAGGGGACAACAATATGGCCCGGCCTGTGGAGAGCCATGAAGGAGACTGACAGAGGACTGCTGAAAATGAGGCCGTCTGAGTGAAAAAAGAAAGGCAGACATAAAGAGGGAGAAAAGTGTCAGAAAAGGAAGAGGCGCAGTGACTGTGGGAGAAAATACATCTAAGAACTGTGTACAAACAAGTATCAGAGAGGCAGAGAAATGATGGTTATTCCTAAGGGGGCTTTTGCATCTAATCCTACAAGTGTTCCCTCCATGCCCACTATAATAATGTGAAGGCCTGAAACAAACATTGTGATAACACCATGACACTGTATCCTTTCACTCTGAGCCTCAGGGAGCCAAAATACCAAATATCCTTCTCTTTCATAACTCCTGCTCTCCACCTGAGTTCTCCCAGCTTACATTAACCCTTACATCACTGTCAGATAACACACACTCAAATAACAGAGACACATACACACTACATATACACTACATAGTAGATAATAGACATTACACACGTGTAGTTTATATGCCCTAAAATGTTCTCCACACACATATTCCTGCATGTACCTGCACGCATGCAACTGTGCGTTTCAACCACATTGTACGATTTTCGTTTTATGCATAGCATCCTGCAATGTTATGGGAAGTTATATTCTCCACTGACTCCATAGATAAGCGCCTTACTTCAATTACATGTAGTCAACCCGGCAGGGCTCTAATCTGCATGTTAGCAGAAGGATAACTAGCTTTCTCTCTCTGTCCAATCTCCCCCTTTTCTTTTCGGTCTGACACTTCATGTACTGCTGATAGGGATCACAGAGTGTATTATCACAGAGAGTATGGGCTGTGCTATCAAAGTGGGCAGTATTACTGGCTGTCTGTGCATGCGTGAGCACATGGGTGTGTGTTTGTGGGGTTAATAAACACACTCTCCAGGTCTTGCCTTAAAGGCCCTGATCATCGGCTCCCTTTGATATTGGCTTTGCAGAAGAAAGGTTTATGGTGACTTTTTTCCAACCCCCCTCAATGCTTTATAGTTTTGCATAGTCATACGTTATTTTGGGGGAATCTGTCTTGTTAAAGGTCTTTCCAGTGAAATATGTGCAGAGATCATGTTGGCGTTTTTAATACCATTCAGAGAGATTACAAATATGACAGGGCAACACAAATAATGTCTCACGAGAACACGTATGATGCAAATAGATATCCAGATGTGTCAAGTCCTCTCTCTGGAGTGACAGCTTAACTGATCATTATGTTTTATGTTCAGCTTTTCTGAATGGTCTAGTTTCCATTTCCAGTGTTAAAATCTGCTCATCGAGGCCATTGATGCAGAGGCAAGCTGCCTTGATTGATTGTTGGGCGGAAACGCTGGCATTGTGGGCATGTGTGTGTGTGTGTGTGTGTGTGTGTGTGTGTGTGTGTGTGTGTGTGTGTGTGTGTGAGAGAGAGAGAGAGAGAAAGACAGAGAGTAACAAAGAGAGGTGTGAGAGAGAGAGAGAGAGAAACAAAGAGAAGTGTGTGTGTGAGAGAGAGAGAGAGAGAGAAAGAGAGAAACAAAAAGAAGTGTGTGAGAGAGAGAGAGAGAGAGAGAGAAAGAGAGAAACAAAAAGAAGTGTGTGAGAGACAGAGAGAGAGAGAGAGAGAGACACAGCGAGAGAGACAGAGAGAGAGAGTGCTCGAGTGTAGAAGGAGGCAAAGCGGGTATTAGTCTGATGAAGTCATACAGGAAATCAATGTGGTATTGAAAGGAGAAAAATGCCCTGCCCAGGGGTGGTTGCACACGGGCCCGCACACAAACACACAGACACACTTAACAATGAGACAAAGTGTGATGTGCTATGAGCAAAAAAGACAAAAGGCTTGATACTGAAAAATGAGTTGGTGATATGTCAAGTTCAAGTACCATGCTAAGGAGAGAGAAAGGCCAAAATAGGCTTTTTGTCAGTGGTAAGCTGCATCTGAATGTTGATGCCTTAGTGAGTGTGTACATGTACTTCAGACTATAGGTTTCCATATAAGAATTTGTGTGCATTCTGTATATCAAACGTCTCAGAGTGCAGGGCCGGCTTCAGGAGAGCAAGTGTTAAATAATGTATGGGGCCCAGACACAGGGCCCTATAGATGGAGATGGACTGGGGGACTGAATTGTCAAGACACACACAGATCTGCAAATACACAAAATAAAATACACACATACACACAAAGTATACTCCATCTTTCTCTCACTTGCATACGCACATAAACATACACAGCAGTCCCTCTTAGCCGTGCTTCTCTTGATCTCCACTCCGACCACATCAATTGTTAATATAAAGCCGGGGCCTCGGCTGATTACTAAAGATTATTCTTCTGTTTATTCTGATCAATAGAGCATTTCTATTCCTGCAGGCCCTCGTGGAGATGTTTTGAAGGAGTTAGCGAGGGAGGGAAGCAAAGACAGAGAGACAGTAAGAGAAAGAGGTGGGCCAATACCTTAACGACTTTAGTCGCAGCAGTGTCTCCAGTGCCTACTGGAGCTCAGAGCTCAGAGGGGAAGTTAGGTAGATCTTAGCCTTGGGCTACAGCTCCTGATTCCTACCGGCAACTTCAGGACCCGGAGCCCGGCTTAGACTCGAGTGGATATTAATTTCACTGACCAAGTGGCAGACAGGGGTGCTCCATAAGACCATCAGTCACCAGCCCTGAGCTACTCAGCGGCTATTACTATGGTAATCTATACCCCAGGCCTGCGCGTGCATGTGTGCTTGAGAGTACACAGGTTTTGAGTATATGTGTAGGAGAGGACGGGAGAAAGACAACAGAGAGGGATTGAGCAACTACTGTAAGCGTGGAGCAACACTCATTAACAGAGACACACAATTACGTGGTCCCACACTTATGTTTCTGTTCAACCGGCATATGATGTTCACAGAGTAATTAATCATAAAAGGCGGAGAGAGGGAGGAGATGAGGAAGGGGTGGTGTGGGGGGACAACATTATGAGTCTGGGTAATTGTCTAATTTTCCTTCAGAGAGCCCAACGAGGAATTAGAAAACAAACTGCTAGAGCAGTTGCTTCGTTCCACCGTTGAAAGATGAGTAAAGCTATCAAAACCTCAACAATTCACTAAGTATAACAAAAACCAGGAAAGACATTTGTTAAAAAAAGTTACTGTTTTTCCAGTTGGTCGCTAATACCTGGATGTTTAAATTCACTCAAAAGGGTAAAACACGTGGTTAATATTGAAATGCACTGGAGTGACAAAAGAAAGAAAAAGAAAAAAAGAGATTGCATTTCCTGATGCACACCTGCGCGTGTGCGTGTTTACACCAGGGTACATTTTTGCACAGATATGCAGCTGTGTGTGCATGCACAGACCAGCTGTCATACAACAATAATGCAAATGTGCTTTTGCACAAAAGGCACAGTCGCAGCATTGTGGATTTTGTGTAGCTTATTGGGACAAGAAGTCAAATTGTCATCACATCTCAGAGGAATTACTACTAAATCCGCCATCACTGAAGGATAGAGAAGGCGGAACAGGATGGGCCTAAAAGGGACAAATCAGACAGACATACGGCCAGACAGACAGACACTAACTTGTTAGCCTTCCGGTCACCCATACCCAGTTCTGCTAACGGTAGCACTTTACTTTAAAGCGCTCTCTTTTCAGCAGGATAAAATAACAAGGTAAAAGTGTGAAAACAACTTAAAGTTACCTGCACTTCAGTAAAAGCTGTTTCTCCCCCTAAAATTAATTGCTTCTTACTGGGGACATTGAGTGCACATGACAGTGAAAGTCAAAGAGGCAGGAAGGCATCGCCTCGGTCCTCCTTTGTTCGGTAAATGACTAAATATTTAATGTTCCGGGGCTCTTAAGATTAAAGGTAACATGTTGTCAGTAATAGTGGAGCTACTTCAAAGGATGTAAATTATGCATTTCTTCCTTTAGCAGAGAAATCAAAGCAGGTAATGAAGATTAAAGTTTGTGGACCTCCATTCTCTCTCTGTTTGAGGAGAAAGCAGAAGACGAGACGAACAGAGAAGGAAGAGGACCTGCGTTAGGAAGGTTAATCTATTCGGAGTGTGGGTTATCTGATTAAAGAATCATTGTGTTCATTTAATCTGTTCCAGTGGAGCTAGTGTATTGAGCTGGGTGATAGTGGTGGGGCAGGGGCCCAGCCAACACTGTCAAGAGCCGCTGAAGCCAAACCAAAGTGGCAATCAAAGAACTGCATGACTTTGGGTAGACGCACACAAACCCGCTACGTCGTTCAAAGTTGACTTGTATTTGAAGTAGACAGGTGCGAAATTGTCAGGCTAGAAATAAAAGACAGGAGGAAGAATGAAAGAGCTTCCAGTCACAACAGCATTCAAAGTGCAGTTATAAGGCTTTTTCCAAAACATGCTATTTGACACAATCTCAGTTCTGTTCTCTTTAACCTTTTCCTCCTTTTGATGTATCTGTGTGTACAGATGGAGACGACACTGTTCCTATCAGTCCTGGGCATGTTTTAGTCTGTGCAGAGCGGAGCTTACGAGTCCCCCTCGGGGGTATATTTTACTCCTCTCTGCCTCGCTAAGACACCAGTTAGAGTACAATCCCACTGGCCACCAGAAGGAGTTGACATTTAGAAACACAGGATTTTTTTTTGTTCTCTAACAGTCTGTGCTCCTCCATGAGAAATGAGGAAAAAGACAGGAGAAGCTAAAAGGAGAAGAGAGGCGCTTAGCCCCCTCTTCACACCCATCCGCTCTGCGCCAGCCATCATTTAGGCTATCCCACAATGCACCTCACACAGGCCCCAACAGAAGAGTCAAGCCCATTAGCCTAGCGACGGGAGCGCTAATCGTCACATTCCATTACAGTTGATGGCAGCCTGGTGATTCTAATGTCCATTTGGAAGAAGTCACACAAGGGCCGATGTTGCGTCACCAGAACAAAAGGGGGACCCAAACCGAAGAGTGACTTTGAGGTGACAGAGATTCAGCAATCACAATTATATATTTACCATTATTATTATTTGAGTGATTGAGCCTTTAAGTATATTCCTCATGATTTGGGTTGAAGACACTTTCCTCTCACCTGATCGCCCCCGATCCCAAGCCAGCACAACTACAACCTTCTACAGTGTATTACGAAACACACTGCACTCTTATGAAGCTGAGACAGTGTCGAGAGAGCACAAATGTGAAGTGAACAAAGCCCAGCATTATTCTATTGGAATCAGATTCCTCTTTAACTGAACATAGACTTATCGATCACCACGAAACTACACAAGAGTTGCTTCCAAATGAAGGAAGGTGTGAGAGAGAGAGAGAGAGAGAGAGAGAGAGAGAGAGAGAGAGAGAGAGAGAGAGAGAGAGAGAGAGGAGAAGAGAGAGACAGACAGAGGGAAAGAAAGAGCGAGGGAGTGAGTTAGGGGTAAATAACATCTTCATCTCCACTTGCGTCTGCAGCAGCAGTCAGTCAGGCATCATTAATCCAGTGAGGAGCCTCATCGGTTGTGTATTGGTTCACTTTACAACACCATAGTGCTGTCTAAATATTGACAGAGCTCTGTTGTCTGGGTTATTGACTGTCATCAGAATGCTCCCCTTCAGAGGCGAGTGTAAAAGGGAATCATGAAGATCTTATATTTGTGTGTGGAGGGGGGGTGTCTCTGCAGAGTGCTGCCTTCCCATGGGCAGCACATGTAACAGCACAGGTTAACGTCCACAAAAAATGCACACAGTGCTTATGACACATACCTGCATTGTAGACACACAACAACAACAACTTACACACTCAATCGTGAGCGCACAAAGAAGGGCTGTAGCTTCTCACAACTTGGCTGTCCTCTAAAATTCACTCACCTCAAATGATTTCTATGCAAATAGAGCCACGGAGAAAAATGCAGCAGCTGAATTAAATCCAAAACACATTTGGTCAAAAATCAATTCCCCTGGTTCTCCCCTCATCCACACAGACAGCCTACTCTTCACTCTCCCTATCCCACAGCACACAGCCCTGGACCGCTGATAAATATTCATTTTTTTATATTTATGTTACAGAAAAAAAGCTGTGATGGGCAAAATAGGAAAGCCTCCACAACAAAAGCCTTCTGCAAACATGCATGCATGAACACACAAACATGAGAACACACTTACAGATGAGATGGACTTGCTATTTACAAATAATCAGATAAATACTGCAATGAAGATAAAAAAAATAGCACTAGCTTTACATTATGGTTTGAGTGGGTTATACATTAAACAGATTGGCTATAGTGTGTGAGCAGCTTTCTGACCTCTGGGCACATCCATCTCCAGCTATTCAGCCTCCCTGTGTGCCAGAGCAACCACAACTCTCCTAACAGCACTTGCACATTCTCTCTTTACTAAAAGAGATGGTAATTACTTGACAAATCACGGCTTCTTTTAAGTACCAGATGAAAGAGTGTAAATGGGGGGAAATACGCAGGAAATAAAATATATTTTTTCTTTTTCTGTTCTCCGTTAAGTGGCCGGAGAGGGAGAACTGGAGATATTTAATGTTGCTTAAATATGCAGTGTGATTCCACCCGCTGATTAAATTATAGCAGATGAAATCTTCTGTTGGCTGAAAACTTGAAAAAGTCCAGAGCTGTTTAAAAATGCATCAAACATGCTGTTGGATTAGCTCTCTGTCTGTCTCTGTCCCAGTGAGGGGAGGGAGGGGAGGACCGAGCCATGCGGAGGGGGAGGAGAGACACGAAGACAGAATCCACTCCTCTCACAAATGAGACTAATGCTGGTGCGTATGACAGAGAGCAAATATGATAATAAGTCACAGCACACTTAATAATGAAACGAATGGAAAAGGAATTATTTGAATTAAGTCAACCCACTGACAAGTGTGACAACGTGTGTGTGTGTGTGTGTGTGTGTGTGTGTGTGTGTGTGTGTGTGTGTGTGTGTGTGTGTGTGTGTGTGTGTGTGTGAGAGAGAGAGAGAGAGCATATTAATTAGTGTGTTTGCCAAAAGGGCCAAGTGAGAGCCCACTGGGTCCTGTGCTCTGCACTTTTTTTGCCCTATTCCATCCACTCTCTTTCTCTTCCTCTCCAGAGCCAAGTTGTGCATATGTTTTGGGCCGCTTGATTTTCTCCGCTCATAATTGGGCTGACCTGCAGGGGGCCCTCATCCACTGGGACAACACTGTAAACATGAGTTTACTCTCTCTCTGGGTGGGAGAGCTGCTCCCATCTCTCTCTCGCTCTCTCTCTCCCCCTTTCTCTCCCCATCTCTCTCCCCCTCCCTCTCCCTCTCCCCCTCTCCCTCTCTCTCTCTCTCTCTATCTCTCTCTCACACACACACACACACACGCGCTAAAACACAATATAGCCAACTGATCAAACAAATAAACTACCAACCAAGACGACTAGAAAAGGGGCTTTACTCCGACTCTGTATTTCCAGTGATGAACAAAGAAACACAAACTGCTCAGTCAATGACAGAAAAAAAAGGAATAAATAATTCCGCGCAAGAGAAACTGTTTGAAAAGTCAGAAGCTTCCAGCTCACCACATTGCATCAGAGGGCCAGAATAGAGTACTTTCCTGCAGA
This sequence comes from Taurulus bubalis, assembly GCF_910589615.1. Lineage (NCBI taxonomy): Eukaryota > Metazoa > Chordata > Actinopteri > Perciformes > Cottidae > Taurulus > Taurulus bubalis. The sequence continues at coordinate 13,200,029 of NC_136597.1, read as the reverse complement.
GATGGGTAATGAAGGCGGGTGGGAAGTTATTCATACAAATCTTACCATGTAAGCACTTGTGTAGAGACATGATGTTTAATTTGTAGTTTGAGCAAAAGAAGTTTTCAAGTCCGGCTGCAAATACGGCACAATAATGTCACACTTGAGTGGGCAAACAGGTCAAATCACCTCCATTGTGCTCCTTCGGGAGCAGCCAAAATGCAGCGTGGGACTGCGGCACGCTGAGGGTTAACAGATTGAATGAGCTTTGGAGCGGTAATAGGTTGTCCAAAAATGTACTGCTTATCTTATATAGCATACTTCCACAATTTAGATGCTGTTTGCATGTCTGTGTGTACATGTTTTCATTTGTTTGTGTATGTGTACTGCATGTGTATTGGTGGGGGCTAAGAGTGGTACTGCCTTGTGTGTGTGTGTGTGTGTGTGTGTGTGTGTGTGTGTGTGTGTGTGTGTGTGTGTGTGTGTGTGTGTGTGTGTGTGTGTGTGTGTGTGTGCGTGCTCCTGTCTGTGTGTGCAGGCATGCTCCTGAGTTCAGAGGTAGTGACAGCTTTGACAGCTATACCTGCCAATGGCCAGATCCCGGCGATAACCCCTGCTGTCGCCACAAAGCCGACAGAAAGGCTCCAATTTCCCCCCCAGACACTAGGCCAGTCTGTGGAGGCAGAATGGGGAGGTGGAGGGGTAGAGAGACAACCTCCAGCCATTCTCCACAATACACTCTCCTCATTCCACCCCACTAACACATGAATGGGGTCCAATTGATTCTTTTTCACCCCAGTCCATTTTCCCACCCGGCCTGACACAGAGAGAGGATTTTGTGCTCATCTGCCCTTCCTTGTGTACTTCATATCGGGGAGAAGACTTATAGAAAGGGAAGGTAAAAAGGGGGGGATCTTTATCAGAAAGCGAATTAACGCTCAAAGTGCTCCATTTGGAAGGTATATCAGGCCAATCCATTAAAAGGGCCTTCAGAAAAGAGCCGGCACGGAGGACACCTTGAGAATGAACAGAAGACCTTGCTGAAACAGCACTCTTCACACAGAGGAGAAGAGAGAGAGAAAGAGAGAGAGAGAGAGAGAGAGAGAGAGAGAGAGAGAAAGAGAGAGAGAGAGAGAGAGAGAGTATCGGGGTTGTGCAATGTGGGGCTGCATAATCACCTGCTAAATAAGGGTTATACTTGTTACTTGAAGAAGACAGATCTCATCAATAAACTTGCTTTCAAATCAAATTAGTAGAAGAAAAAAATACTTATCAATGAAACACTTAAGAAAAACGAAACAAAAATGAAATTCAAACCATTCTTTTCACATTTCCAGTCCACTGGCCTGTGTGCGTTTGTTTGTATTGCTCTCTCAAACACACTTACACAACCACACATGCACGGACACACCTGCTCCAGCAGTGAGTTCCATTAATCTTCTCCCAGGCCCTGTCCTCTGCGGGCTGACCCAGGTGAGGAAGGGGGAGGCTGGGGTCAGAGGCTAGAGGGCTCCCCCTTTCTGGATGGGGGCCTCGTGAACATTAGCCCCTGCCCAGTGGGGTGGGGGAGCGGTGGAGGGACCACCCCATACTGACTGTGAGGGGTCGGCGATTAGAGAAGGAAAAGTGACTTCTGAGAGAATCTAAAGGTGGAAGTCACAATAGAAAAATGGACAAATGGAATTCAACTATCTGCAGCATGTGACGATAAAAAAATAAAGACAACATAACAGCAGAGCGATACAGTAAAGTTCACCATCCTTATCCCTTTACTTAAAAAATTAATACATTGTGCAATAGGTTCCATAAGGTAAATGTGAGGTAAAATTGGTCACCAACACATGCTGACATCCCATTAACAAACACATAACTGTGTCCACTACTCACAACCCTCCATGTTTTTACTTGATCCATTCCTTAAGACCAAGCAGCAACCTCCGGTGCTGACAAATGTAGGTAACGTCTTAGCCGTTTCATCGGCCGATATCAGAAATGAATCCAATCCACAGCAAAAATGCCCCTAAAATGATCAGATTTGGCCTATAGGTGTCCTAGCAAGGCAAATTATAACGACAATGCTTGCCAGCTTAACAGAGAGAGCATGATTTCGGCAGGGCAGCAATCAAGTCTCGAGTTTGATGCATTAATAATGAAATCCTGTAATGATTAATAAATATCATGCTCATAATTAATCAATAAAGCTGTCTTGTAAAAAGTCAACTTCAATTAAAATAAATCTCAGGTATAGATTGACTTTATGTATGAAGCCTCCATTCAAAACCTTGATGTATGTCCCTGCGTGACTGGTGGAGAATAAGCAGCCACCGGCCACTATCCAAGCCCACTTTCACCAATAACGATAGTTTGCAGAACATCTTATCAGCACAAATTGGCAAAACAGTCATTATTTACCTAAAGCTGCTGCGCTCATATCACTCATTGATCGCAAATGTCTCTGCAGATAAACAACAATAAACAAAGTACCAAAAATGGATCGAGCTAAGTGGTTTTGTCTCTTACAGATAGAGTCTGTGCCACCATGCAGATCACTCCAGAGCTGACCTCATCCCCAAGCTTGAGAATACAGACCCAGCCCCAGGGGTGATCCTGCCTTTTTGTGCCTTCACTCCCCCTTTCCTCTCCAGGGTAAGACCCCAAACAAGCAGCCTCTCTGTCTGGAGCACCAACTAAGAACAGAGACTCAACTCTTCCCGTGGCATTATCAAAAAAGCTCAATGAACAGAGAGGACACACAAAAGTTACAGAGAGTGAGTGAGCCAGGAGAGAGACAGGCGAAGGGAAAGAGACAGAAGAAAGACGTCTCATTTGTATTAGCGCACATAAAGAAGTACACACATACATGAGACGTGAGCAAAATCTGGAAAGGAACTCTGGTCATCAAGAAATGCTTCATTTTAAAACTCTTCTCTCCCCACAACAACAACTCTCCACTCCTTGCCGTTCATTCTTTCATCCTGCAATCTCATATTCACTGCTAGGTGTTGATCGTAATGACAGTGATGATGACAACGATGACTGCGTATTGTTTGTGTTCACTGTGTTTCTTTGAGAATCACAGGGATGTGCTGAGATGGAAGACTGCAGGTTCAAATCCAGAAGTAAGATATCAGACAATATTATAAAAGCAGCGCATTAAAAACTTAAAAACACACACTCATCTATTCCTAACTACTCCATATCCCCCCAACTACTTCTCTCACACACACACACACACACACACACACACACACACACACACACACACACAGACATGAAAGTATCTGATATGCGAAGCGTGTTGATCCTGTTTATAATGGCGAGTTTCCTGGTGTAAGCTGTTGGTCTCCCCGAGCGTTGGTCTCCCTCTTCTCTCAAGCCCCTCATCTCTAATGCATGAGCCAGTCAGGGAGTCCGCGGAGGCCAAAGAACGAGCAAAAGGGAGAGCGAGGGAGCGAGAGCGGACAGAGGGAGAGGCCAACCCTGGCACCGCGGCGCAACACTTTCATATTCTAATAAACCCAACATGAATACACCCATATACAGAAAGGGAGGAAATTGCATTTCTAAAACTCTC
>NC_136597.1:13068976-13193976 GCF_910589615.1 Taurulus bubalis | reverse complement strand
TAGGCCAGACATAAAAAATACAGAGATAATGTGTTTAGCCTTTTTTCATTTTCTTCTTTTTAAGTGAAAGAATAAATATTGGGATTTACATCACATTTACATTTTTATCAAAATCAAGTTGGGTGCCACTAAACCTGTGTGCACCAGTTTCATCTGTGGTTGCCAGGACAACTGTAGAAATAACAAGAGCAACATGACACTGACATCTTTAACAGGAAAATCATTAAAAGCAACATGAGGGGCCAGATGATGCTGTCTGTGCCACAGTCAGTCTGTGACTGATAAACACCACGCTGGATCCATAAATAGACTAATAGCTCTTTCACTGCTCCCACTACAATACACTCAGTCAGGACGGTTAGTGGGTGTTTTTGTAAAAATGATAGATAAAATCCTCTCAATCTCAGAGACTCATAATAGTGGTGTGTAACATCAGACACAGCATGAGGTGCCAGCACGCACACACACACAAACAAAGAACACACACACCTAAACATATCCCAGGGCCATCTATCGCTGGCCACAGAACACCCGCCAACGCTTAACTACTTCTCATACACACATATATTCATAAGGTATTATGCAGAATAACAGTTTTATGGATTTTAAATGGCATTCATTTACGAACACTGTGGCTAGCCATCACATGGAAGGGCTATTTTATCCCCTCTTAATGTAGATTAGTCTTCTTGGGTGAGATGCAGAGGGAGGTCCGGGACATTAGGGAAGTTGGATCTGTCTTCAGCCACTGATTAAACACTGGGCCGAGGTGAAGGAAGAGAAAGGGATCGCATCAATTGGGACTGAAGCCCGAATGCATAATGGAACCATCACATGAATGCTGTGCCTCCATTTATATCTTTTGAGTGTGAGGATTCTAGATAACAAGAAGCCTTTTCCATTCATATTTCTTCTACCTCAGATTTTTACGAGCAGCGCTCCGGTTATTACCGTACACCGCACAGAGTGAAACAAACTTCACACAACCGCACTGAGAACCACAGCAGATCGTCCACAGCCAGGGAGATGACTTTCTATAGTCTGTGCACGCTCCAGCGTGTGTGTATGTATGTGTGTGACAGGTTTATAGGAGTCATTTATCCTGCTCAGCGGGCTAGTGTAGTGCCGAATGGTGGCCTGAGTGCCAGGCGTAGCTTATTGTTGTGTAGCCTTTATGGGCTACATTAAGTACAGCTGAGTGAGAGGGAAACATACAGTACAATACCCTGAGCTCACACATGTCATACACACAGAGATTAACTACCTCTCTGGGCCCAAGGCAGGCCTACATCCACTCAGCACAAGACCCTGGCACACTCCCTCCAACTACACCACAGACATGGGCGAAGATATGCGAGTGTGTGAGAATGTATGAACTGAAACTAATGACAAAAGTTCAAGTAAAAGTTCAGTAGGCATTTGAACTGAGCATCTCAAAACATATGCTTATCAATACTTGGTCTGCTTAAGACTATGGAGGCAGATTTTGCTATATTAAGGCAATATTTCAGTCAGAAGCACCGCAATCCAGATGGTGAGAGATCAGAGCAGGTCATTAAAAAGCCTCCCTCTGCACTCCTCTGATCAATCTGAGCTGTAAAAACAACACGGATCACATATCACCACTGGACTGCTCACGATTGGCTTCGTTAATAAATAAATTAAAAAAACACAAACAAAACAAAATACACATGGGGGCACTTGTTCTCAGACACACTGGCACAGACAAACGGGTCCAACAGTTAGGCGATTTGAAAAGCAGTTTTATTCTCTCACTTACCCACTTATAACCCCCCCCCCTACCCCCCACCACCACCCCGGCATGTCTGCTTTTTTGAAAGCTTCATAAGCGTCGCCTCTTCAACTGTGTTCCATCGTGTAAAAATAGAGGCCATTATATTGCCTAATGCCTACCTGCCAGCCCTCTATGCTCCCTCCTGTACACGAAGGCTTTTACATGATGAGGTGGCTGACATGTTCCACACACACCATCCATTACCATATGTACACTGGAGGAGACTCAGCCTTCGCAACTTATACTAATGCATGTTTGGTATGCCCTGTGGGGGTGGGAGACATGCGCGCACATGTACGCATGCACGCACGCACGCACGAACGCACACACACACACACACACACACACACACACACACACACACACACACACACACACACACACACACACACACACACACACACACACAAGCGCTTGAACAAAGGGATGCGCAAACTCTCTCCCATACAAATATAATGGCAGCGCTGTGATACTGTGCCACTTGTATTAACAGCAGGATGCTTTTAAAGTAAATAAAAACATTATAGCCGGCTCTCTGGGTGAGGCTTGGTCCTGCTTCTCAGAGGCTCGCTCTGTGTGTGCGTGTTTGTGTATGTGTGTCTGCGAGTGACTAGAAGAGGGGGGCAATCCTCTGCTCTGGGGCGGCGGTTCCTCTCTAATTGCCCCTCTAGGTGCCTGTGTGCTGGAGAGCTGAACTGAGGGTAAACACAGATCTAGAGATGATTAATAGCCAGAGGTCAGGGCGGAGCACAAACAGGCAGTGAGGCTGAGACCTCACTCCAGCCTTCCTCGGCCGTCCAAACTCACACACACACACACACACACACACACACACACTGCACTCCGGTAAAGTCAATTTTTCCAACAGCAGATCGCTACATGTGTTCACACTCACACATAAAAATCCCAAAACATCCATCCATCCCTGAGTCCTCTGAGCAGAGAGGAGGAGAGGATGGGAATAAAAGAAGAAGTAGACTAAGCAGGTCGGGGCCGAGGGTGAAAGGTAAAGTTGAAGGGTGAAGGGGAAGGGTGAGGGTCACAGCATCCAAGTCCATAACAAGCTCTGATCAATACATGGCCATGAAACCTTGAGGTCCTGTTTCTCCTGCATCCCTATGCAGCTGTAGGTGGTCTTGCACAGATTGTACACTGTAGCAGAGAAAGACGCACACACTGCTCTCATTACCTGCCCACTTTGTCTTCTCTGTCCCCTGACAAACACACACACACACACACACAGAGACACACACACACACACAGTGTTCTCTTCCCTATACTGCATCCCATGCACACATTTCTATCTCTTGCACCAATCTGCACACAATACACACACCGCACATCCCTAGCTGAATGGAGTCAGGTTGGGCGTCCCTTCATTTTTCATGCAAACGGTAATTTAGTGAGACTGCCTATTGATTGAGCGCCGCTTGTCTCCCAAACAATGCCACTTCAATCAGCGGACCGTGGGGGGAGGAGGGGCCGGGGGGAGGGAGGAGATGGAGGGGAGAAGGGGGGAGCGGAGGGAGGGCTGCCGATAGCTGCAGTGACTGATTTAAGAGATGGATAAAAAGCAGATACGTCCCCCGCCCCTGTACTGATTAATGACAGTGGCCAGAGCAGCCCTGGACTATGCATCATGATTTAACCACCAGCCCCTCATCTAAAGATTAGCGTGCGTGCATGCACACACACACACACACACACACACACACACACACACACACACACACACACACACACACTATAAAAGACACACAGTCCGTACTGTACCACACAGAGACAAGACACGGAAGGTGGGAAGGGAAGAAAGGGAAGTGAAGCAGAGAGAAAGACAAGTGAAATGATAATGGGGGTGAAAGGAGATACTGTATGACTGTGTTGATTTGATTTTTCCTGAATGGCAGAAATATGCTTTTCAAAAACCAAATGAACCAACAGTCCAGGGTACGAGGAGACAGATATGTCCAGTACGTTTAAATAACACCACACACTCTGGGAGGGAGCTTGTATTTTCATACCAATGTAATTTTCTTGCCAGTCATGAGGCTAATTGTGTGCACAGTCAGCTGGACATGACAGAGAGTTCAGGGAGAAGAGTGCAGGTGTGTGTGGCTGTGGTAAGAGATGTGTTACAAACACAGCAGGGCTGTCTGTCTACCACGCTGGCCTCTCACGCGAGTTAAAACATAACTATGAAAGCCTGAACAAGAGCGCTGCAACTGACGGTAATTCCGATCATTGATTAATCTGCCAATTATTTTCTCGATTAAATGGTCTAATCTAAAAAATGTCAGAGTCCAAGGTCACGTCTTCAAATGTCTTATTTTGTACAAAGTAATGAGGTTAAATCAAAAGCAGACATATTTTCAATTTATGGCAATAAAAAAACCAAAAAAAATGTACAACAGCACAGAACATAATACAATGGAGAGTGTGGTAGAAACTCTGTATTTATATGTTTTTAAACAGCTGTACCTTGGTATGGTGTTGTATTCTTTAGGGTGGACAGAAGGTGTGTAAGTGCATTTCTCTGCGGTACAGAACTTGGTCTTTATTCCTTTCAACACACTCGTCCCTGAAATCACCTCATACAGAAAGCCACGAGCAGAGCCCAACTACAGTTTTTCTTCACAAAAGTGCCAAAAACATTCAGTATGGTGAAAGTACTAAGTATGACTCCCTGAGAACAATTATTTAGTGATGAACTTGAATGGCCCTCTTGTTCTACATTGAGTCTATTAAGTCTTTCTTTGACAATAAGGTGGAAAAAAGGTTGTGCAAATATTTATCTTATCAACAAGTATAACAAAGTACAGCCCCGGGCCGATCGATCCCCGGGTTCTTAGCCCAGCCCATCACCGCTGGCCCAGGCTGATATAACCTGTACAACCAAGGCACAGTCTAATGTCACAGTTTGTGCTCAAGTGCAGTGCTAAAACCTAGAGCGCGATGTAAAGTTGTGCGAAGGAAAACACTGACTCTGGTCTATTAGTTGTGTTGGAAGCCGAGGAGGAGGATTGGAGCCCCTCCCTGCGGCTGCTAAAATATTCATCAGACTCCCTGAGAGCATGTCTGCTAATAGTTATACATGGAGCAAGAGAAAGAAGTGAGAAGGAGGAGGAGAGGAGAGGGGTGGGAGCGAGGCAGGAGGAGGAGAAATTGGGGAGATGAGCGATGCTCCCTGTGTGCATGTCAGCTAATAGTCAAACATGAAGCGCTAGGAGGGAGGGAAAAAAACAGAAGAAGAAAGAGAGGGAAGTGAGAAAAGAGGTTGTTTAAATAGTCTGTGGCTGAAATCACAGGGGATGAACCACGTGGAATGAAAAAGTGCAGGAAGAGAGAGAGAGACAGAAGGAGGAAGAGAGAGAAAGATTGAGAGGGAGTAATCACTCCTTTTCCTCCTCCCCTGCCATCACTCGCTCCTCCGAGCTGCATTCCAGATTGATTAAAAGCCCCTCTTGTAATTGTCAGATCTTGTAGGAACCATCTCAGTGTTTCAGTGTATGTGTGTAAAAGGAGGGGGGGGGGGTCATCTGTGTGAGTACCCAATTTCAATCACGTCAACCAGTGTAACAGTAGTGACTTCAATAGCCACCAGTCGCTACCACATCAATCAGAACTCCTACTCAAGCAAAGAAATATTGTTGATGTTGTTTTTTTCTCGACAAGCAGCAGCGCAGGTAGCCGAGCTCTTTCTCTGTATCTCTCTGAAAGAAGAAAAACATGCATGTGCATCGACACAGACACACTCACGCTCACAGTCATTTCTCCAGTCATTAAAATGAGGAACGGCCGATGGTGTAGAAGCTGTTGAAATACCATTAAGAAATGGAGACAAATGCAGTGAATCCCAGCCTGCTAAAGCAACCTTACTACAGTAAATCAGACAGTGACGAATATTACTGAGACCACGCCGCATGCATATGCACACACATAGACAAAACACATGTGCACACACTCATCCGCGTACAAACTGTGCAAACACTCTGCGAGGCACCTTCTAAAAAACCTTGTTCGGTGGATTAATGAGTAATTATCCTAATTAAATGTTTCCTGATCATCCGTTGTGATATATGGATGATTATTATGTTCAGAGATGATTAAATGATAGTAAAACAGAGCAGTCGGATATCATTTCATAGAATTAATGAGCATATGTACAGAGGAACCATGTGGAAATACGGCACAAATTAAAGATTGAATTAACGTTGATTTAATCAATGCTGGACTTATTGTGAGCCGCAGTAATAGAAAACGTTCTTGCGATTTAATCACAGGTGGAGAAGCATGCTCTGTTCAGTTAATTTTAAAGACATAACACTGAAAGAGGAAGTTCAACATGTGAAAAAATGCAATCAATGGCATCCTGTGCAAACACAGACTTTCTGTAGAGCTTTTGACAACATCACTACATCAAACACAGTGCACTTTAGTAGATAGCAACTACAATGTAGAAAAACAAATAATGCAACCCAGAATGTGATGTTCAACAGAACACCCCCAAGCAGACTGTACTAAAATATTGTTAGATGTTTATTTGTACTTATTTCAGTTGTTCTTCCTGAGAAGATGAGCTTGTAAACTGCCTAATTTATATATTATTTATCCTGTTTTACAACCTTGCATGCAGATTGCGAGTTGAGAAAAAGGTTATATAAAATAAAACAACTGTCTTTCGATTCCTTTGAAGACATATGTGCTCTTATGACCAGTTGATTGTGTTACTTAGTCTAATGTAAACCAATAAACGAAGCTAACCTTGTGAGCAGGGTCGATGCTTATTTAAAAGCTCATTGATTAACAGTTGTGATTATTGATCATGCCATGTGGCCCAGACAGGATTGACGGCTCTGATAGGTCAGGGTCCAGATTCACACAGACAGGACAGACAGACAGAAAGGGGGGACAGAGAGGGTAGGCAGAGAATCTGACACACACACACACACACACACACACACACACACACACACACACACACACACACACACACACACACACACACACACTCTCTACATAATTCTGAACTGACTTGAAGAGATTACTTGTAGTATCAACTTATTATCTGCATAGTACTTGAACCACTTCAATATTTTGCCCTAACCCCGATCTCCCGCTCCGCCGCCTGATTCACTTCTCAATACAGTTCACGGTGCAGAGCTGAGTAGTTGCATGTGAAGGAGATAGTAAGCAGTAATATTCAATTATTGTATGCACGGCGTCCCCGTCCCGCCCTAAATTGATTTCTTACAGAACGGGAGGCATCGCTCAGCACTGACACACAGCCATGTTTCCCCCATCTACCACATCCCACGCAAATTACTCCTCCATCTGCTCTCCCTCACCGCATCGCGCATTTACCCCTCTCCTCCCTTCTTTCCTCTCCTCCTCTCCTTTCCTCTCCTCTGTCATCATCTCCTCGTCTTCCCCTCTCCTCTCGCCGTCAGGCTGCACAGCTATCGGCAGTTGGCATTGGGCCCCAGCTCCCATACAGGACGTTTAATCTGTCTTTAATCTCTTTGCAATGTAATGGGAAATGGTTTTGTGTTTTACTATTTGATTGAAGCTGCGAGCCCGCCCCTCACCACCGTGGGACTGAGTGTTTAGGAGTGGGAGGTGTTTTCAATTTTGCCCTTGCCTCAAATTGTCTTTTATTAAAGAATTCATATCAGTAATATGATTCTACATATTAACCAGGCTGTTTGTAAGTGGCCTAATAGGAAAGAGTGGAGAGAGACAGATAGAGCCAGAGAGGAAAATGAAAACTGGCTTCCACTCACAAAAAAAAAAAGGAATTAGAATGAATTAAAAGGCTGCTGAGGACATTTTTCATTGCAATATTCCAGAGAAGCCAAAGAAAGGTTGATAAATACTTGGATTGTGGCTCATCTGTTAAAAAAAAAAAAGAGAGAGCTGAAGCTAGTACATAAGAGTTGTGAAAGTTTTCTCCTGTCAGGTTATGCGAACATCATAAAGACAATTGTACCTTAATAAAGCCACACAGAGAGGGAGTAGATCTAATCAATACTTCATATAGTGGGTATTATTGTGTGTTCAGACTCAACATAGATTCAAAACATCTTGGCTTGATAGTCATGTAAAGCTAGAATTGATTTGTTCATATAAGCAGTGAAAATGTTGAAGTCACATTTATGTTGTTTTTTTCCCCAGCATCACATTTTTTATTCAAACGCACATTGTCACTTTAACAAAGAACAGGCCTGCAGTTAACGATGAATGGCATTTACAGTCACTGATGGTTAAATTCAACAGAAATCCAAACATACATACAAAAACATGCACAAAGACACATAAAGGTATGCGCGCACACAGACACACACACACACACACACACACACACACACACACACACACACACACACACACACACCCTATTCTAATTAAAGGGACCTCTCTGCCCTGGGTGTGTGTGTGATATTGACACTTAGCTCCGTACAATAAACTTTATTGGCAAGCCCTGCTTGATTACAGCACTAAACTAGAATAACAAGGAATATGGGAGGAGGGGACGTGGATTATATACTAAACAGACATTAGCAGGCTCCATTCATGTATCTGGTGCATTTTACTCGCGAGCCCTTGCCCCTGAAAAGCCTCTGTCTCTGAAGAAAGCCTCTGTGTGGACACCAGCAGTGAGATGAAGCTGAAATATACTGTGCACAAATAAAAAAATGACATGGATGAATTATAGTAAAGGTAGAAAAATAGAAAGAGTGGAGATATATATTGTAGGATGGAGGAAGGGAAAGAGGGATAGATTTCCCGTCATTAATGATCTATGGAAAAATCCTCTGTCTATTTTCAGATATACTGTTAATGGCTGCTCGCTGCCATTAAAATCGTTGCCGTCCTGAACTCAGCTATTCACATATTGGCTGCTGCTTCATCTAATATTCATCTACTGGAGGTCAATGGCAGTGGTGGCATGCTTAATTTGTAAACACAAATTAAGGGTGGAGAATAAGAGTTTTAAATGAGAATTGTGTTGAGCTTCAACAAATTAATTTGTTACACCTCAAAAACATCCACGGTTCCTGTCACATTTGTCACCGTTTTACAAAGAGTTTAACAAAATAATGTGTTTTTCTGAGTGGTCACTTTAACAAATAGACTATATATCCATTGTAACATATTTTGAATAAAGTTGGAGGACTTTATGAAGTTAAAACACATGGATCGACATGCAGAGAGGGCGAAAGAAAGAGAGTGTGTCTCTCCTCAGCAGCCCTGTTGAAAGAGACTCTGCAATTATTTCCTAAACAATGGCGTCTCAAACAATACCTGAGGCAAAGTCTTTGCAAAGCCCTCTACTTCCTGGACTTTAAATTACCAGCCAAAGTGCTAAATCAATTAGGCTAAACCAGCAGGTGACGCAGAGAGTGGTGTGTTGTTCATAAACCCGATCTTATTCTCCTTGCACTTTTGGTAACTTGTGTAAAAGCATAACAAGGTATCATGAGAAATTAAATCAAAAGACCCACTAAGCTCTGTGCCATTACTGCAGTGAGTGAAGCACTGTCCATCAAGCCTATCTATACCTAAATGACCCGAGGACGCATGCAGAGGTCACCAGCTATTAAATGTATGCAACTATTGTGAAAAAGTTTAACAGATTGAAGAAATATTAGAAAATATGTGCAGAATCTCAATTCAGAAAAGCCTGTGATAGAGTTGTGACTTAAGAGCATATGAACCGCAGCCGTCTGTCCCGCAGCTTCTACCTTCACGGAGTCTTGTTCTGCTCAGTCAGTTGAACTACAATGACCCCTACTGGCCTAAAATGGTACAGGGATTAATGCGCTCCTCAGACAAAGACCTTGCACTTCACTGAGAACTTGTGGCTTTGCAACCGCTCTGTCTCTTCAACACAAACAGCATAATCACGAGGAGAAATGACAGAAAAGGCTTTGTGTAATATAAACTCCTCCAAACTCCACACCAAAAATACGTTTAAAAAGTCTCTCTCTCTCTCTCTCTCTCTCTCTCTCTCTCTCTCTCTCTCTCTCTCTCTCTCTCTCTCTCTCTCTCTCTCTCTCTCTCTCTCTCTCTCTCTCTCTCTCTCTCTCTCTCTCTCTCTCGGGCCTTGGCACCCTCGGCAGGGCCTCTCCCGCTGGGCGTGTTGGCAGAGCTCTGCCTCTGATTCACCCACAGCGTGCCCTCTGGCTTAACAGGCTGGCACAAGGACATGGAGCAGAGTTGCGAGACGAAGGCAGGGCAGTAGCAGGAAGCTGCAGACTGATGGACCCTTACATTACTGAAAGAAAGGTGAGCAGTGTGAGTTGAGTTGAGATCTTAGGCCTGAGGTTTCTGTGAGCAAGGCTGAAAATGGCACTAGTCTGTCGGTTTGCACGTGTGTCTGGAGGAGAACATTAGAGCGAGACACACATGCGGCCTCACCTTGAAGAACCACTGACCCCACACACCTTTATTGCATCTCCAATTAGAGGAGAGGGAGGGAGGAAGGGAGAGATACAGAGAGGGAGAGACAGAAAGAGAGAAGGAAAGAGGGGGAGAGATGTATTTCATAAATGTAGTTCCATAAAGAGCACTGACCCAAATGGCATTCAGTAATTCTTCCCTGTGCCAGAGGAGGTGGGATAATCAGAAACTTCATCAAGCTCACTACTTCCTTCTCTCCTTCCCTGCGTCTGCAACACCTCCTCCTGTCCCACCCTCTGCTGGAACATCTTAAACAAAAATTGCGTGTAATAACTGCATAACGTATACAGTGCATCCGGAACACGCATCAAAGAACATCCCTCCATCTTACTTCATCACTTCGTTTTAATTAAACAAGTTTCCTCCACTCAGAGTCTCGCCTTCTCTCATCTCTTTGATCTGTTCCCGTCCGACAAGCAGTAAAAGAAACAGCCCCTCTCCACTTTGAGAAAGTTGTACGTGTTTGATTCGGTAGACTTCCAAGCAGCAGCAGCACAGCATTGATTTAACGTACACAAAAGGGCAACAGAGCACTTACCAAAAAATGTACTGAAAACATTAAAAGACAATTCCTTTGTTGAACAAGACGCTATGACTACAACCCCTTGTGGTCTATATGGGTCTACTGGTAAAAGCAGAACAAATTCCTCTTTGAAACTGTTCAATAAATTAAAATCTCTCTTCATGACAATGTCAGCAATACATATCAAATCTGTCACTGCTGCGTTGAGATGGATATGGGAGGGCAGAAATCCTGAAGAAAATAATACAATTAAAGTCTGTCTCAAGCCCCAAGTCCCTATTGATCCATTCACTCTCTTTTCCTATACACTATGGACTTTACATGGACTTATTCTTTCTTAAGCACAACTGGGGCCGCTCCCGCCCCCAGGGGTGCAACACTCACACAATGCTTCAAAAGAACATTTTGTTTATATGTTCAATACCAGAAACATCAATAAAATTACCCAATCATTAATTTCCTATTCAATACAAATTTAATGCAGAGCCACGGAGTAGCCAGCTCATATCCAATGAGGACATCTATCCCCAATCACTCAGCTCTGTGCTTTTCTCACACACACACGCACATGCACACGCACATGCACACACACACACATCAATGGGACTGTCCCTAAATAAGCCATTCTTCACAGAATGACTCAATACTGGGGGTGAGAAGGAAAAGAGCAAATAAGGAGGATGGTCGTGGTGTGAGGGGGGATTTATTGTTTCTTGAGCACAACTGTCAAGGTAAGAATCTTGACATTAGATGGTCAGGCAGAAACGAAGAGTCTTCTTTCTTCTTCTAGTCTATGGACTGTATACATTTGGAGATGCTGGTTTGGTTATACAGGAGTACGGAACCAGTGATGTAGGGTGTATGCAGATTAGTTAAGAAAAAGTAACTGAAATATAGAAAATACTCTATTATGAGAAAAAGTCCTGCATTCAAAAGCGTACATGTCCTAAGAGTATGAAAAGCAAAAGTAGGCATATTGCATTTAAACGGACACTGAGTTACAATATTACATATTTGACGTTACATTTAATATTGATGCATTAATGCATGATTTAAAGCATGTAAAGCAGTTTAGGTTGTAGTTGGTTAAGGTAAAGCTACTTTTACAATTTTCTCTTGTCTTGTGAAATACTATCGCTTATGTGAACATTTTTGCATGAAGCCTTGTGTGGATTCACGGCGGGCGAAGCCAAGTCTGGAAATTTAAAATGAAAGAAAACTCCTCTGTAGCCTCGCTTCATCTCTACTTGAGCCAGTCACGTTTCATTGTGGGTTTTGACAAGAAAGAAAGTTGTGTAGAGTAAAAACTATCAATGTCTCTGTCTATCTGCTTCATCTATTACTATACTTTTACACTCTCATTTGTGAGTCTGACAAAGTTGTGCGATGCTAAATAGGGGGAGTAGTCTTTCAGCCACTGTATATAATGTTGGGTTGTTTAATCTTGAACAATTCATAACTTATTGATCACATGTATTGTATGTAAAATCTTCATCTGTAAAGCAACTAAGATGTCAGATAAAAGTAGTGAAGTAAAAAGGATAATAAATATATAATAGAAATAGAAATCTAGTCAAATACAAGTATTTACATTCCATTACCGCAGAGAGCAGGTTAAGTATGTGGAGGAACACAGAGGAGGGTTGAGAAAGAAATAATACAAAATAAAAAAACACTCAAGAACCTTTCATACATCATGGTTTCACTGTGACTTCTGCAAGAAGCTCTTATGCACTCCAATCAACATGCTCATTCCTGGAAAATGTCTAGATCAATGGCAGGTTCAACAGTTCCATGCTCCATGATGCAATCTATAGCTCTCTGATGCATGTGATTAGGAAATGCGTGGAAACGCTATCAGTATTGATAATCATACAGGTAGTGAACCCCGCTGAACCCGCACCCACCAAAACCTCCGCCATGATGCCCATCAGATAGAGCCGTGAGCTGCGTGTGTGTGTTTAACATGTTAGAGCTGGCGAGATGACACGAGAGCCCGGGTTCACAGGTCAAGTAGAGTCAAACCAGGTAGGCGATTGGCTGATCAGGTCTGAGTGTAATGACGAATCAATAATTGAATGCATTAGCCTAATCTAATGGGCCAGGTGGGAGAGGACAACGGCAGACGCATGGAACACATGATTGAGCACAACATGCAACAGCAATGCAATCAATAACGCATAGAGTGGTCTAACCCCGGGGGGGGGAGGTCCCCACTACTGGAACGACATGCTCCACATGCAAGAGGCGCGCGTGTGTGTCTGTGTGTGTGTGTGTGTGTGTGTGTGTGTGTGTGTGTGTGTGTGTGTGTGTGTGTGTGTGTGTGTGTGTGTGTGTGTGTGTATGCATGTGTAAATATGTATGGTTGGTTGGTTAGGGGAGGACTGAAATGGAACAAAGCTGTTTTGGTTTGATTGATTAGATTATGAAATGAAATCAAAGATTTTTGTTTCTGGCCGGCAACCTCACACACGTCATTGAGTAGCTACTGTGGGTTTCTACCCACCTGAGTGAGAGTGATGCACTAAAAGAAAGAGTGAAACAGAAAGTTCTATAAGTGATGGGGTGATTATAGAATGCAAAAATGTGTTGATGGAAAAAAAA
The DNA here is from genome assembly GCF_910589615.1 of Taurulus bubalis. NCBI lineage: Eukaryota > Metazoa > Chordata > Actinopteri > Perciformes > Cottidae > Taurulus > Taurulus bubalis. The sequence goes on along the minus strand of NC_136597.1, from coordinate 13,180,594 downwards.
AAGTAAACTCCATGAAATGAATCATCAGTCTGTTTATACAATCAGTGGAAGGAGAGGTGAGACGTTCTCCATGTTTAGTTTTGTCCCAGGAGAAAAGGACAGGTGATTTGACCTTCCACCATCACTCAACTCACTCAATGACGAGCATTATTTGAACCCGTTTGTGGGTTAAAAGCATTGCGGAGCTCACAGGCACTAGTCTGTGCATTACTGAGGTCATTCACTTCTCTAACCCCTATCAGATGAATGAGTTTAATGCAAAGCAGCAATGGAGAATAATAATGCTACAACAAACAAAACACATATCAGACACTGGAATTTGTTGAATGCAGGACATAGCTCGCAGATTCACAGAGACACTTTTTGTGAAAATTGTTAGAAATTAACTATTAAAAGGTGTCAAAACATTGATCAACTCACAAGGAGATCAACTACCAGAGAGAGAGAGAGAGAGAGAGAGAGAGAGAGAGAGAGAGGGAGAGAGAGAGAGATGACAAGTTATGGACAAGAGCCAGTCAGAGCAGAGGACAGGCCTGGGTCAATACTTGCTGCATGCTGCTGACACTGCACTGTTCAACACACACACACACACACACACACACACACACACACACACACACACACACACACACACACACACACACACGATAGAGAGACATCAGACCAATCAGTCAGTCGATGTCAATATTTCAAGAGGAAGACAGAGAAAAGGTGAGAATGCAAGTGTGTGTTTGTATATAAGAGAAAGCCAAACATCCTCACAATTAAGTAACGTTAAAAGACTGAATTCGGTCTTTGTGACACCTGTCATCCTTTCTTATCTTCTCTCTGTCTAAAAGGGAAAATTGACTGCAATTTTCAGCCAGACATAAAAAAAAAAAAAACATAACGCTGTTAAAGAAGCTCCTCGGCCAATTCACCCAAATTAAAACCAAACATTGCTCACTAACCAGTGGAGATGTAGCAATGCATTTAAACTGTATTCAATGTTTCTGGTATTCCATTTCCCTTTAAACTGTCAAGATATTTTTAATCGTGATTACTTGATCAATGGAAAATTTGTAAAAATGGCAAAATGAACTGATTCTAGTATTTTCATGTGAATATTTGGTGGTTTTCTTATTTGCATATGATACTAAACTGAGAATCTTTGAGTACTGGATTGTTGGTTTGACCTGGAATGGACATTTTTGAGTCTTTTATTTTACATATTTCCATTTATATTGACAATGAATTAAGTTCATAATTGGAAGACTAATCACTACTGAAAATAATAATTAGTTGCTAACCTAATCTCATTGTGTCACTATGTGTGCCACAAACATGGAACATCGGGCGACTATTGTTTTTAATATCTGTGATGCTGCGGCCCTGCAATTCAATTCATCTTTATTTATGTTATCTGAATGTGTTTTGTGTCTATACGTCTGGAAGTGTGTGTGTGTGTGTGTGTGTGTGTGTGTGTGTGTGTGTGTGTGTGTGTGTGTGTGTGTGTGTGTGTGTGTGTGTGTGTGTTGTGTGTGGTGTGTGTGTTGTGTGTGGTGTGTGTGTGTGTTTGTGATAGGGGCCTCTCCATCTTTGAAATGAATTAGCGTGTGGTGCCTTATTGAGTGAGGTGCAGTGTTTAAGTGAAACTGATGAGAGATGTGTGAGCAGCGAGGACTGGGCTATAAGTATGTGGCTGGGGTCACAGGTTAATCCTTATTGATTTACTCCACAGTCTGCATACAGCCACACAGGAAGACAAGGAAGGAGAGGCCTGCGTTACCGGCTATCACAAACGCAGGATAGAAATCACTGCTCCCACACTGTCGGTTACCTGATGCTAAGTAGGGTAAGGACAAGAAAATTAAGTATCATTCAATCTAAATAGGTAGTTAAACACTTTCTACTTAGAAAGATTGCAGGCCACGGCCTCCTGAAGATCAATGAGAGATATGATCAGTGGCCTCATTTACACGTGATTATACGATCAGGAACACGTGTCCTCATTTCAAACCAAATATAAAGAGGTCCATATTTTTTTTAAGTAGAATGTGTTGAACAGGAACATGGGGCCATATCTGTCATTGTCAGATTTAAATGCTACCTTCAAACTGTGAAATCGCAGCAACCCGCGACACCCAAACACATCAGACCAGAGTGTACTGGATGAGAAATGCAAACAATATCTGGACCCAGCTGTATTTATAAACAAGCTCTTCACAATCTCACCCCAGAGGAGGAAAGGTGAAATATTACATTAATATGAACAACTATTAATAATAATCCCCCACCCTTACCCCATCACTCCTTCTCTCTCCATCTCTATCTCCCTTCTTCTCTCTCTCTCTCTCCCTCTGCCTCTAATCCTATCATGCGGGCAATAAGTGTATGCACCATGAGCACATTTAATTTTTGCGGTTGGTTTTCAGCGAGCCCAGAGGTGAGCCTTAATAAGGATCAATGGCACTTTATCTGGGACAGCACCCACTTCACAGCATGCAAATTACACAGCAACCCTTAAAAAAAGAAATGGATTTAATTAAAAAATGTAGAACCACGGGCTCTGGAAATTCAATTAAAGGATTTATGCAAAGGTTGGCTAGCTTTTTGTGTTGCAGTTCCTGCTTATATAATGAGCTTTTCATATTAAAAATCAATAGGTAATCTGGGCTAGGGGATCGGCTGCTTATGTACATTTTTGAAATCAATTTGAAAAATAGTCCATCAGCTCCATGTCACAACAAAGAGGGGAGGGAGTGGTGTGTGTGTGCATTTTTGTGTGTTTTTGTGTGTTTTGTGTGTGTGTGTGTGTGTGTGTGTGTGTGTGTGTGTGTGTGTGTGTGTGTGTGTGTGTGTGTGTGTGTGTGTGTGTGTGTGTGCCGAGGTGGGGGGGTCACAAGAGAAAAAGCTCTGAAGCTCTAAAGGTAAGAGAGATGGAGGGCGAAGGCGGCAACGTGGAAGACTAGAGGGTAAGTGAGTAAGGATGTCTCTCTGGCCAGGTCGGTTTCTGGCTCCTTGGCCTGTTCTGATCTCTTATATTAGAGGGAGAGTCCCTTGGCAATGAGGGTCTTGCCGGCTCTGACCTGTGGCTCTGGGGTAATTTAGCCTAGACTCAGCTCAGACTCAGCCCAGACTCAGACAACCCAGGCTGGGGAGATGTCCTAATGGCCTCCCTGAGGTGTCTGGAAATGGAAGAGCTGGGAGGATGTGGTTGAGCTTTAACTAATGTTTCTTCACAAACAAAACTGTCAAAGTCTGTCACAGAAATACATCTTATGAAGAGGTGAAACTAATGTGCACTCTGCAAAAATGTATGAAAAAAAATAAACATTAACAACAAGTAAAACATGAAGCAAGTACACAAGGTTTTGAAAAAGGACTTTCTTCAACTTCTTCTGCGTTCAACGTGGATATTGTTCATACCTCCTTCACACTCATGTTGTATAACTGTACGCAGGCAGGAGGGGGGAATGACTGACTGCATACAGTAGCAGACTGCCAGCATTTGATTGGTTCTTTATTGATCCAGACACGCTCTCCATCACATCAACTCATCCACAATAAACCATTTACACAGTTTCCCTGTGCAATGGACCACATAACCAGGCCTCAGGCCTTCTCTGTTCACCCACTGTGTGCGTGTGTGTGTGTGTGTCTGAGCATGTGTGTGTGTTTTCTTTAATGAAATGGTATCTCCGTGGACAATAATCCCAGTAACAGGATTGGGCAGGAACACACATGTCAATACAGCCGAATGAGAGCGTATGCTTTTGTCCATCCCCACACCGACACATCTTTCTCTCCCTCCGTCTTTCTCTCCCCCTCTCTGTCTCTCTCCCTCCCATTCAGTGCAGAAGCACAGCAGGGAATGTCTGGCTGGAAAATCCCGTTCATTATATCTAGTTCCTCAAATATGTTCTAAAACATGGCCTCTAAAAGGATATCGGTGCATCATCAAAGAGGTCCACTCTGAGTATGTGAACCTCATACCAATTGGCATAATTTGTAATATTCTGTCTCCACCACTGAGGAGAAACCTACACAGCGTCTCCAGTCAGGCTGGAGCTGACCCCCCTCCTGTGTAGCTCCTAATCATCCAAGAGGACTCTATTACAAGGACCTGGCAGCTCATCTAACCCCACAGAGGAGAAGGGGGGCTGGCGGGGAGATTGGGACCTCTGCTCCTCTTTCTTTCCACATGGTTGAGCACCGCACACACCACCAGAGCACACATACACACTCAGGTTGCCTGGGTGTGCAGCAGAGCCAAAGCGTCTGTGTGCTACACTAGATCACTAGACGAAGAGCACCTGACCTTATGTCTGTCTGCAAGAGAGAAGCTGATAAAGAACACTGAGGTAAAAGTGTCTGCTGTGCTCACGTACACCACAACCTCACAGTGCGTCTGTTGTATGTTAATGCTGACGTCTTCGTTGCAGGACCTGTCTCTTGGGTTAGCCTTAGCTCCTGTACACAGTAGGCAAGGCTCAGCAGAGGAGATACTGGCGGTCCCACTACTCCTGACTGAACAACCGCTCCTATAATACAGTCACAACTGCTGGTGCTTGGTCAAAAGTTCAGCCCGTGCATATGTAAAAAGGTGGCCTGGTGCCCGAGGCAGGATCCTGGGTAAAATAATCATGCTAAAACACTAAGAAGCATGGGACTAGAAGAGAGGGCTGATGAAACCAGCCCCTCGGGGAACTAAGATGTCTGATTGGACCAGCGGAGCCTCTTAGGCCTGTACCCACAAATTCTCCCTCCCCTCTTTCTATCCATTATAGTGGATGATGAGATACGGGAGCTACTGCCCACACTGATCTCCATTCAGCTCAGCACTGTCTGTGCCTATAGTTAAGGTATAGATTAGATGAGTATAGGCTGAGCACAGCTGCTCAGAGCCGGAGGGTACACTGATCTTGAGGGAGCAATCAGTCAGTCAACAAAATGTCACAGGGTCAGCGTTACAGCGTGACAAGACGGTGACAACTTCACAAAGGTTACAGCCCAACTAATAACTGCAACAGTCACTGAAATTCATTCTGTGCTGGGTAAATGTGTGTTCAGCTTGAGTTTTGATTCAAAGGGTACTGTCTAATAAGTTTTACAGCATATATTGTATGTACATAGTCAAAGGCCCAAAATCCTATCCTAAAATACTATCCTAGATCAAATAAATCAAGCAAAATCTATGTCCATCAAGTTTTGAGCATTAAACAGAACTGTGATAACGGCTGTTTTTGCCTTAGTCTCGCTCTCGAACACACGAACACACACACACACACACACACACACACACACACACACACACACAGTAAATCTGGGCACATACACTTGCAGTACACACCACTGCAGGCCAGATCATTCAATGCTGATAATCACAGCAAAGGACACAGGCAAAACTCCCACTCTAAACACGCTGAATTAAAGAAACAGGAGTTACAGGCCTGGTCGCTCAATCTCTGATAAGTAGATCAAGGCACGGGGAGGGGAACATGATGTTAGTGAGAGATAGTTTGGCTGATTAAAATGTCATGGCTCTTTATAGATGCCTTTCTCAACTCAGCAAAATAGAATCAGCTCTATACATCAATAGCAGAGTGGGCTGTGCTCTCTGCTAATAGAGAAGTTTCTTTCCCTTAAGTATAATCTACAGCACAAAGGATGCAAAGTTGAGGAAGTCAAAATGTATTTTGGTAAAACACGAGCAAAATGCAAAGATAAAAGTTAGGGGTAAAAGGGTAGAGCTGATCAAATAAGAGAGCAGGAAGCACAAGTAACGTGGGAGAGAAGCATGGACATGATTGGATGACATTGGATGACCAAATGTGTAGATTATGGCCTGACGTGACATTTCCTCTCCTTTACTATAACAATCAAATTAAAGATTTAGGACCACATGTAGCTCCAGGTGTTTCAGTAGTCTACATATTGTGAATTAATTTGTGTGCGTGTCCATGTGCGTGTCCATGTGCGTGTGCGCGTGTGTGTGTGATCGTGTAGGGCAACTGTATATCACTCCACCTGTGCTCCTATAAATCAAACCTGTGTTTTAAATGAGAGGCTGGTTATTTGCACGAGAACACACACAGGGGCTTTGTGATTGTTTTTTGGAGTCGACATTCTGCTTATGTTTGCATCCCAGAACAATCTCCATGGATCCCGCAAGCGTACGCAAGCAATTAAAGCGATACCATCTTCATATCCCTGCAACCAATAACTGAAATAATATCACTGTTTTATTAAGCCCTTAATGTGGGGGCAGAAGGAGTGAGGAGTGGGGTGTTAAAGAGGATACACTTTCAGGGGCCTTATCAACCTCAGATTTAAATAAGAGCAAATGCTCAGCTTAAGGGTGTGCCTCTCTATCTGTGTGTGTCTGTGTGTTAGGCTGTGTGTCTGTGTGTGGCCTTTATCAGACATGAGTTTAAGCTAATCGCTGTGTCAGCACACCAGAATTTAATTACTAGCTCTACCTTTGTCCTTTAATATTTACTAACATCCACACTACGTTTAATTAACCACGTGTAGAAAAGCCACAGCCCCATTCTGGAAGCGAAGCCGCTCTGCTAATTGCATCTGTGCGCTCACATCCAAAACGTTACACACCCTTCTCTTAGACACACAAAAAACACACAAATGTCATCCACGTCAGGGTACACTTTCAAATCTGAATAAAAAGCTTGTTTAACACATTTTGGTCTGGCTAAAATTGGCACAGATCTACCGATTTGAAGATTGAAGCAAGACAGCAAGTAAAGAAAAAATGCGAAGACAAATGCAACAGAAGGTAAAGAAGGAGGGGGAAAAGAGTAGTTTGTGATAGAAATAGTCAATTGAGGAAATGTTCAGCTTGGCATTTTGCGAAAGGTGCTGAGGAGCAGTTCCTCTCATCTCTCATCCTATGTCAGAAAGAGGGGAGACAAATGACGGCCTGAGGCCTTGTGTCTGTCAGACATGATGGATCAGAATAACGCTTCACTAAAACTCCAACACGCTGCCTTTCAACACATCACACTTTCCCTTCAGTGCAAACACTAAATTGATAAAGTACGAAGAGTAGCTAATGGGAAGATTTAATAGTCAAACTAAAGCATATATTAGGAGGCCATGGAGCCTAAAGGGTAGAGAGGCGCTATCAATTGAAAAGTCTTACAGAGCAGAGGACACAATATAGACCAAGATAAATCATAGTGTTGGATTTTATCGTTCATATCCAAGGTGTGTGAGAATGTTAACCTCAGGCACCTAACGTCACCTTATAAGTGCACACATGGGCGAAGAACACTTCCATATAGTCATTTAGTGTACACCCTCACCAGATTCAACCTCGCTTCCCACTCGAGCTGCACTATAGAGCTTATTGAGAGGAAACTATAGCAGTGTTTTTATGTTATCATCTAATTGGATGCCATTGACAGCAATACTTACTTTAGATATACAATACAAACATTGTATCACTACAAACTGTTGTATCAAATGAAAAATGCTTCATCAGATTCACATCATAATGTGGGTGTACATCCAATATGAAAACCCCCACAAAGTTCAGCTCAGGCTGTTCCTCCCAATCACCACTCTCCATAGCTTTCTCCATCATTGCCTAGATGAGCATTGAAGTACACCCACAGCACCACTATAAAGTCCCCATGCCCTGCCTGTGACTACAAGCAAAGACTACGAGAAAGCTGGATACTCTAAAGTGCACTGTTAAGTGCAAAGGCATTAAAACACAGATGAATAGAGGACACACTCAAATCAGAGGAACTGGTGCTGCTCAGTATCCCTACACTTGACTAGCTCTCAAACTCCTAAAAGGAGAATGTGCTTTGTTGTGCGTAGAGGAGAGCCCAACCACACATTCATGATGCAGCTGGATCTCCTGCACCATCTTGGGACCCTTTTGCACCCCTCAGGACCAGTTTTCCAAAGGGAGACCCTGCTAGGAGCTGCTAGCTCCCAGGGTCATGCTAACTCCCACCACCTTCACACTAGGGAGTCAATTCTCTGAGGGGATCTAGTTTTACTGTTCAAAATTAAACCTATAAACAGATAAAAAAAAAAACACACAGGTCCCTCTGGCACAGCACCTGGCCTCCTCTCTTTGTATTTCTCAAAAGCCCCCCCGCGAGGACATTAGGTCTTTACTGTAGTAGTTGAGTCAGCCTGCTAATGTGAGAACTTAAGATATTGCATCTGAAAATATCTGGTAATACTTTCTCCTGATGGGGATGAGGTAAATGGTCAAATATATTTGACAGAGAGCTTATTATCTTAGTACTCTTGAGTGCATGACTGCATAGGAGTAGAGACTTGAGTTTGTGCAGTGCATTTACTGTAACCTGATCGTTGCGGTATACAGGATCTGGAATATCGCCTACCGTTGTGAGAGGATAGGGGAACTGCCTCACAGAGTTAAATAAACAGTGACAGGAGGAAGGGGAAAACAAACCGCAGACTATCTCTCTATCTGTGAAACCCAGACTCTCTCCGTGAGCCTTCAGCACTCAGCAGATCAACCCCTCTCCATCCTTTTCCTCTCCTCTCTCCCAGGAATGTGCCAAGACAAATATATAGGCTGAGTAAAGGACACGTCAGAGCCAGAACACGAAGATAGTAATACAGGGTGGTGAATTCACTGACTTGCTCTCCAGGTAGAAACAGAACTATCGACAGAGCAACTCAGAGTAAAAATTCAGCGGCCATCAGTCAAGTTGTGAAGTCACAAGATTATATAACATTTCAAACTGGTTTTGTCTCTTACCATGGACTTGGTGAAAGGTCTGGCGAGAAAGAAGAGAAAGGTCATCAGCCACCAGCTGCGGTGAATGGAGGTGTACATCATGTTCCCAGGATGCACTGCGTTGGAGGTGACACCGTGAGGCGAGAGGCGTCGGTGGAGCTCGTTGCTGAAGAGGACATTACAGAGCTTGGCTCGATTGTAAGCCAGCATGGACCAGTACTCCTTTTTTTGGGGTGACAGCAGGGCTAAGTCCACTTTGGCACATGAGTCCAACAGGTCTGTGAACCTGAAATATGGTCCAGACAAGAGTAGTTAGTGTGTGTGTGTGTGTGTGTGTGTGTGTGTGTGTGTGTGTGTGTGTGTGTGTGTGTGTGTGTCTGTGTCTGTGTGTGTGTGTGTGTCTGTGTGTGTGTGTGTGTGTGCTTTCTACTGACAGATGTGTGGTGCAGGCTGCATACAAATCAAAGACATGACATGATGTTCTTTAATTGCCTGCGACAGAGCTGTTAAACTCCAGATGTTTGACAAGGCCCCTTAAACATTACACCACTCGTTGTGTTATTATACAGTCACGCAATAACATCACAATACACGGACGCAAAAACTGCACTCCCTGTGTGTCGTGTGTGTTTGTGTATGTGTGGGAGAAAGAGACATAGGCTCCAAACCGGTGGAACACAGCCTACATATTAATCCAGTCATTAGAAAACAACCAATCAAAATGTCACCTGGATTCCTTGTTGTGATTTTACAAGCTCGCTGCCTCTTGTTTACTGTCGCCTTCCGCAACATCCTTGCTTGGCTAAATTACAACATCTGCAGGCTTTTCATTTCATGTGCTGCAACTTCATAACTACTTTAGCAAGTAGAGGTTGATAAATCAATTGCTTGAGCACCGAATGCATTTTTCTTCCTCCAAAATGTGTTCACATGTTATACTGAAGTTGTGGATGTGGTTTTACAGTGAAACTGCAATCAATTAATTACCAGATGCTCAGATGCTTCATACAAAACCTGCACAATAAAATATAGAGATTTTGATGAACCACAAATCTCGTATGGAGCCAGAGCTGCACCATAGATCTCTTAGAGGTAATGTTATGAAGGATATCATCACCCCTTGTTTGACCAGATCAGATGCCGTACGAGGGCAAAGTAAACCTGTATTGGGCCAATTCCACAGTAAGCCCCTGTGGTGGAAACTGATAAAGTGTCCAGCCATTCCCTGTGTCCATCTCTCCCAGCCCTGTCCCTTATAGGTCAATGCTTTACCAGCAGACAAGGGGCTTAGGGAATACAATATGCTGCCAGGTCAGGGGTCACACACTGCTTGTGAGGGGAGGCTAAGTGAATAAGCGGGAAATCATCGGATACTGAAAATACCACAAACAAAAAAGGGAGCAACTTCAATAGATGTAATATAGGTCTGGAATGAGGTGGACAGAATGGAAGATGGAATATGAGATATTGTCTATTTCCGCTCCTTCTTCCCCTCCCTCTAGTCTGTGTCAGTGTGTAACTGACTCTCTCTAGTCCTGCCTAAGCCCTCTTTGAAGGGGTTAAAGCCACTGCTGCTTGTAGAGGAGAGGAGGAAAGGTGAGAGTATGTGTTGGGGAGGCAGAGAAGGAGCGAGAGCAAGCTGTAGGGCAAAGAGTGAGGAGAATACCATTCTTGGCCTTTCAATATGTTTAAATCGTACACACTGTTTCAATAGCAGCCTGACAGTTTTCACACCCCCAAAATGTGTGTGACCTTACTGTTCATACTGTGTAGGCAAGTCTGGCATCAATCAAATGCTGTCAATACTCCCTTCATGACTTGCTTTCTCTCGATAAGCTTTTTCTACTCTCTCTTCCTCTTACTTTTCCTACAGCATGTAATAGCAGTGTGACCCCAAGTGAATCTGAGTGTCAAGCCTTCCCCTCTGCTGCTGCTGTCCTCTCATGCATGGCAGTCTGTATAACATAACTCATACGAGGGCCCCTGTAATAGTGCCGCTGTTTGATCTGCTAGAATAACTCTGCGTATGTTCTCCTTGTCTCAGGTCACTCTGCCGAGCTCCAATCAATCACTCTGCTTGGCCGTCTGACTGACTGAAGACTGGATCAATGTTGCACAGGCACACACGCGCACACACACACACACACACGCGCACACACACACACGCACACACACACAGAAGCACATGGCTCAGGGCTTGGGCTCACAGATACATAAGACATCATGCCTGACTACTGAATGACAGGAAAAACAGAAGCCTATGGAGTGGAGTTAACAAAAAGATAAGACTTGAAAAACAATAGATGGCAGAAGAGGGGAAAAGTAGGGAGAAAGGGGCTGAGTCAGGGGGTCAGACAGAACGGAGCGGATACTTGATCAAAGTTAATTTTAGCTGATAAGTCCATCCATCATGTTGATGATACGTTTAATTCATAGTGACGGCATGTGGAGGGAAATGAGTTTTCAGTGAGTGAGGCTGTCATGTTTGACAATATGAATTAAGTCTGAGCTATCAGTTTGTAGTGAAAACTCGCCAATGTAGCAGTTATAACTGCATGACTGGAGTTGAGGAGTTGTTGACTTAAATATGGTTTAACACTGTATGTTGGGAATGCAGGGGGGAAAACATTGTGTGGCGCTCACGTTTAACAACATTTCCAACCTGCCAGGGGGGTTAATTTCTATTATGGCAACCTGTTATCACAGCAGCTTGGCATAGACATTTTCTCCTTACAAATGTTTTGTAAGTAAAAAATATTTTATTTTAAGAAAGACACCTTAGATTATCTATTCTGAGAAGGGTTAAAAACAAGATTCACTCAAATTGAAAAATAGGTATTTTAAAGGAAACCACATACATTGTGATTCAAGGATCAGGTAATTATAGCTTTGAATTTGTCTGCCATTCTTGCGTAAGACCAGTTCTGCATGAGTTAAAGGTACCCTGTGGAGTCTTTTCTTTCCTCTTAAGTGCTATGGAGCAGTTTTTTTTAATGGGGAACAGGTGTGTGTGTGTTTCCTCTAAATTCATTCTGCACCGTCCTCTGCAGAATTATGAGCGTCGCTGCTAAAATTTCACACGACCATTAACATCCGCTGTGTTTCTAAGAGTGTGGGCCTTAGCCTCTGCACACACATTGGTGCAACTGCTGGCATTTACTCCTGGTGTTCTTCACCACTATTTTGTGAAAAGGAAATGATGGGAGTCACAAGCGAACCATCTATAAAAGTGACGTATTTCCTTTTAAAATAAAAAAAATGCTCTGCAAAGATCTATCTTATCCAAAGAAAACAACTGATAAATGCTTGGAAATATAAATTATTATTCTTATTATTATAAATATCAAAAGAAACTTTAAAGTGTTACATGTAAGGACGGCTGTCTGGTGTGGTGGTAGGTGGTAGAATGAGTGCCACAGGTATGTCTCATACATGCACACATGGACGCGTGTATGACACTACATAGGCCTACCAAAGGTTTTCACACTATTCTACTCATCTACAACTGGCAGTAACGCACAAAGATACGCAGCAATGTGCCAGAAATGGGTGGGGAGACTGCAAGGAAGTAAACATGGATGTAAAGAATGTAAGCTCACCCACATGCTCGCGTGAATCACGGGGAAATAATGTTTTACGAGGAAGGGAATGTATTCAACGTGTTCTCAAGGCTATACTGAACATGAACATACATTTTATTTGTTTTCAAGAAAACTCCACAAGGCACCTTAAAGTTGACTAGTTGTACTTATGTACAAAATTGGAATATCATTTTATTATCTTAAAAAATGCACAGGTAATGCTTATTATTTCTTAAAATAGTCAAAGACTCATTTTAACAGTCTTCTCTTGAGAGCGTGTCGATTCAGTAACACATCGTCAACCTTTTTTTACGTGACAAGTTTACTGTCCTTACCTGTGGGACTCGGAAGATATCACCACGACACGGGCGGGGGCGGAGCTACGCAGCACGTCCTCGAGGCACTGGACGAGCAGGAAGTGGCCGAGATGGCAGATCTGGAAGGTGGACTCCAGGCCGTCCTCCGACAAGCTCCAGGTCTGAGTGCACACTGCTGCATTACACACGAGAATGTGAAGGGGCCTGTGGGGGGGGGGAAGGCAGAAAATGAAACGTGTTTGATTTTGTATTGATTATAAGTGAAAACAAAGAAGACACAGCAGCATAAAAGGAGGATTTTTATATCATGCTAGGCTGAAGATGAGGTAAGGAGAGACAGGGAGAAGAAATTAAAAAAAAGAAGACGGAACAGTGAGAAGCGAAGGCAGAGAAAGGAAACAGGGTGTCTTATTCCACAGTGTGGTGGACTTTAGAGGTCTACAGAGACAGAGCATCAGTAATGCTGATATGATACAGAGGTTTCCAGTGCAACTCCCCGTGGCTCGACAGGTACTGTAGATACTGAATACAGCTGGCTGGAATCCAGGAGCAACAACACATTGAAAAGCAATCGCAAACCGTTTCAACACACAAGGGTGGTGGAAGTAATGGGTGTTGATACAGGTTCTGTGTAACTACTCTGAGTAACCAAACCCACCAACACATCGACTCAAAGAGGCTGAGCAGAACAGAGCCGATCAAAGGAAATACACATGCAAGTCGTGATATTAAAAACAACTGACTTAATTCAGGGGCCAATAAATAAAATAAAAAGCATGTGCTTCAACACAGACACGCAATGCATTTCCATTCTTGCAGACTTCGTGTGGGCGAGTGACTAACACTTCCTGCTCGCGTGCCAGTAAATGGAGATTGCTGGATTGGTCAGGGCAGCGAGAGATCCTTGTCGGTGACAGCGTCGCTCCAGCGAGCTCGAAACCACAGTAACACAGCCGAACAATCCAAACACACCCCACCAATTTTTAATTTCTTCCATTAGAATTAATTATGAGGCCGAAGGCAATTTGTGTACCCTGTGTTTAAGACTGCCTACTGGATTAATTAAAAACTGGATGCTGGAAAATTAATGTGTGAATTGTTATGCCTTGCTATAATGAGCCATCCCATGCTATTACATAGGAGTGTACTGTACGATCACCTTCAGGCCTCCGAACACACAAGATTCATTAAAGAGCACAAACCTAGTCACAAGTCAACTTGGAGAATGCCGACCACAGCACATTATCAACTGAAATTTGCACCCACAATACAAAAAAGGTAAGGACGTCTAACTTAATGGCTTGGTAGAAGTAAAAAAACAAATGTAAATAAATTACCTTTGTGACCTTCCCAGAAATATGATAAAAGGAGATAGAGTTAAACCCCACAGTTGCTGTGATGTCAAGTTCTGCTCTCAAACAAAAACACGTTGGTTGTTTTTGGCCCAGGGATCCCCTGTCTAATAGAGTGTGAAGTACAGTAACATTGTGCTGTAGAAGGCAAAACTCTTGGGTCTGTTAGCAATCTACTGGCTTTAAGCTGCTCAATAACACCACAGGTATGAACTCTTGACCTAACTTTTCAACCTTATACTGTAGCCGCCGTTTTAAACCGGTCATTTTGTCAGTTACACCTCTTTGGTTTGTGCAATTTTTGTGACCTTACACTACAAAATAACCTCAGTATGTCACTCAAAGCATATCACATATTTGTGATCAAAAACTCCAATAACCAACTTTTCTCTGGCCAGTAGAGCGATTTCCCCCACGCAGCTCAGATGGGCCTCTGGTGAGTCTGTTTGTAATGTAAAAGGCCTGTTAATTCAACTGCCCACCAGTTAGTCCCTCTCTCATAAGCGCAGGTCTAATGAATGTCTTTAATAGGCCTATTGCCACGGACCACAGTCCCTCTTTCCACATTAGGACCTCACACAACACTGTGTGCACTGTGCAATCTTAGCGCTGGTCAAACGAGGGTGTTAACTACCAAACAGGGAGACATCAGTTTGTATATTTACTTTAAATAACCCCCCTGGGTATGACCCCTGACCTCCGTTATAATGTGGGCCAGCAGGAAGAGATTGCCTGTGTGAGCTGGGCTCAGACTACTGGTCATTAACACTGCACTTTATTGGCTACAGGAAAAGCGGCTCTGGCAACAAACATATGGATATGTGTACAGCAATCATCCTGATCCATATTCAAACTCACACACCAGAAGTGCATACTTGAAAGTGTGCAAAAACACACATCAATCTGAACGTGTTCCGGTCACCATAATGCAAAGCATGTGTGTATTTAAACAGACACCTATTACACAGAATATGCTTGAAATTAGAACCGGATAAATGCAGTTAAAAAAAAAAAAAAATCACAGGTGAAAATAAATTGCATGTGTTAATTACGGGCCGTTCAGTAGAAATTGTATTAGGGGCATTCTGTCAACGCTGTCCTCCATCAATTACATCCCAATGAAATTGCACTGCATTCAACAATATCAATATCCAGGTAATTTCATTTCAAAGGACAGGCAATTAAAGCAGAATCGGGGTCAATGGAACACAAAGCAGCGTGAAAGCCACTGACTAAAGCACTTAAAAGCAAGGGAGTGAGAAACGAGAGAAGGAAAAGAAAAAGACTCTGATTACATTTCACCTGTCAATGACACGCTGCAGGAGCATTATTGTGCGTGTGTATGAGTGTGTTTGTCTCCACGTGTTTACAAAACTCTGTGTGTATGCGTCTACACACAGAATTGTCTGAGTGTGTGTCTGTGCATGTATGCACATGTACGTGCGTGTTGTGTGTGCGCGCTTCTGCGTGTTATATGCCTGAAGACATACGTGCAGTAATAGAGTGGTGGTAGACTCAGACAGCTGCCCAGTGCCATTCACAGCTCAGAGCTCCCAGCCTCCACTCTGCTCTGTTCGCCTTCTGATGAGAATTAATGTACTCTGACGTCCCCTGGGACTCCCCCACTCCCCCCCACCCAACAGCACAGCTAATGAAGAAATACAACCTTGCCAAAATACCGAGGTAGAGAGAGAGAGAGAGAGACACAGACAGAGAAAGACGGAGAGACAACATGAGAGAGAGAGAGAGAGAGAGAGAGGCGAATGCAGATAAACAAATTGCAAAAAGACATATGCAAAAAACAAAACCAGGTGAAGGGTTTTGGGGACAGTCAGCTTAACGGGAGGTTAATATACTGCAGTGTGGATGGGAGGGATACATGTAAGAGATGGGAGGGAACTGTAGGACACAGGGTGAGGGAAGCCACCGCGAGGTTTGGCTTTGACCCAAGACACGTGTCCTGGATGGCCATACCCTGCCCCAGGGCTGCTACGGGCAATGACTGCCCTGCCTCTCCCCAAGGGGCTCCCCTGACACCAACACACACATGCACGCGCACACACGTGCGCACGCACACACACGCGCGCACACACACACACACACACACACACACACACACACACACACACACACACACACACACACACACACACACACACACACACGCACGCACGCACATGGGTGGATGAGCAGTATGGATGACAGAATACATGACCCCAAAATAGCAACCGAGCGACCGACCACGAGACGCAAGACACATGCGGTAAAAGCTGACCACCACAAAATAAGTGCCATAAAGTCTGGTCGTCTGTTTCCACCAATGTCAAGCAAATCGACACAAATACACCCACTTACCCCTGGGACCATGTCCATATGGTGTCCATCAGTAACAGTTTGCTTGTCCTTAAAGTATGGCGACAGTGGGAAGTAGTGGTGACAAATACATTGGGCCGAAATGACAGACCCTAGTTTAGTCCTCATTGTTTATTTCTCTCTTTCTGAGTAAGTATAATGAAACAACAGCTAGGAAATTGAAATGGAACTGAAGGCTACTTAAGTGATCTTTGAATAAATCACAGAAACAGTGTCATGATTTGCTAGTTGGGCGTGCCGCTATATATATGATTGAAGACCAGGTTTCGCTTCACAATAGAGACTCCCCTTTCTTCCGATGGTCTTTCAGATCCAAAAGGTTATTTTCAACATGTGAGCTTCAACTTTAAACAGCTACTTAGGATATTGGAGGGACCAGGCTGATTCTGCTTTCAGTCCGAACACACCATTGCAACATTACATCGAACAATTTTCAATCTTCAGGGTTATGATGGGGCCGACTGCACTAAAAGAAAGAAGGTTATTTTAAAGGTTTAGGTCTACTCTCTTATCTTTCAAAACGTAGGTAAATAAATCTAAATAATGGCAG
Source organism: Taurulus bubalis (assembly GCF_910589615.1). Classification (NCBI taxonomy): domain Eukaryota; kingdom Metazoa; phylum Chordata; class Actinopteri; order Perciformes; family Cottidae; genus Taurulus; species Taurulus bubalis. Next base: position 13,163,693 of record NC_136597.1, on the reverse strand, counting down.
AAAATATTAGAGAATGATCAGGCTTAGAAAGTTAATAATTTGGTTTATACTCACAGTTTCTTTGCTTTGTAAGACTCAGTAAACTCCCTGACACTGCGGAGAGAGGCCAGGTCGCACATCATGGCTTCTACTCTTGCTTTGTGCTGCAGAGACAGGAAACATAAAAGCACAATTTTACTAACAAAAAGCAACAGAAAAGCAACAGAAAAGCAACAGGGTCAGCACCATTCATTTGTTTGTTTCTTAACAAACTGCACATAAAAAATTAATAATAATAATGATCATGAAGTCCAGGATAGAATGATAACGCTGTGTTCTGTTTTACCCCTTTTTTGAAATGCAATTAAACAGGTCTCCTCTGGAAAATTTGGGAAACACGTCTGTCGTCGTAGAAGAAGAATTGGCTCCTCTCCTTTTTGAGGTTTCTACCTTTTGCCATACATTAAGGTATTTGGGGGGAGATTTATTGATCAAAATGAAGTGTATAAGAAAAAACAATGTTGTAGACTGTAAAGTAATTTGTGAATTTATGATTTGGGGCTATGAAAAATAAAATTATTGACACCGATACTATTATATTTATTCAAACTGTATTCAAATAAACTGTATTCAAATAATATGTGAAAAGTGCTGACACGTACTCACAATCCTGTCTAAAGACTCCTAAAGAACTCTACACTAGCTTTTAACTGCGCGTTCTCAGCAGTGTGTGTGTGTGTGTGTGTGTGTGTGTGTGTGTGTGTGTGTGTGTGTGTGTGTGTGTGTGTGTGTGTGTGTGTGTTATTTTACACCATATGTTAGGAGACAGGGTGAGGATAGGAGAGGAGAAGAGAAAGATAAATGACTTAAGAAGTGAATGCATAGCTGCATTTACACACTGAGGAAGAGGGGCTAAATATTCATCATCCTCTCCAACCCACTGTAGCGTTCCAATACAGGGCAAAGGTCTCGGCAGAGACGCATGCAGGCCTAAAGTAACATATTTCTTTAATAACAGTATACGTTCATGTTTATTTTTGTCCATGATAAAGCACGTCAACTTAGACCCTCCCCTTTCTTGCAATTCTCTACATCTTTATCAGCACAGGCCTCCTCAACACACAACCGAGGTTCAATCTGCCTACAACATATGAGCTCACGCGGGACCGCGGTGTACGAGTGCGTGCAGCGTGAACCAAGGTGGAGATCGTTCTGTTCAGACTAACGGTCCATTAGACTCATCCCTCATGCTGGAAAGGGAAAGGGAGCGAGAGATTGCTCCCAGGACTCCCAGCTGGGCTCTGGGTTCAGTAGCACCAGGTACTCCTGATGCTACCTCTCCCCTTCGTCCTGCCCGCCATCCCTGAGGAACGCTGTCAGCTCACATTACACCCCGGAACAGCGTTCAGCGCTCTGCTCCCCGTCCGCCACCAACGCCGCTGCTACTGCTGCTGCTCTCCTCTGTCAGCCTTTTCCCTGATCTGATCTTCAGTCTGTGGGCGTCATATGGGAATGTATTTCCTCTGCGTGTCTGTCTCCACAGAGCTAAGTGTACATGACACTCACAGCAAGGACGCTCCATGGAGCAGTGAGCAGAAAGAAAACAAGAAAGGGTTAAGAGTGCCTTCTGATGGAAATGTGATTCTTCAGGCATTTTACAGACACCTTAACTGCCCCTGTGCGTATTTATGCATGCATACACAGGCACTTGCACACACACACACACACACGCACACAACAAATTTAGTGTTGTGACTCAAGGGTAAAACCACGCTATCACACCATTATCTATGCCTGAATTATTCTCTTGATGCTACTCCATACCATTATATGGATGCTATTAGAAAACATTAAAGGGCTGATTATAGCTATTATAGATATGATTATAGGGTACCTGCTTATATGATCTGCACACAGCAGTAATCACAGGTGAGAGGAGACAACTGTCTAATTTAATGACTTGTATGTGCAGCATTTACATTCCTGGCCACTTTTACATAGTACACTGACAGAAATGTAGGTAAAGTGAAAAAGGGTGAGCTGTGAAAGAAACTTCCTGTCACCAAGTATTCAAACAAGTGTATGAGGAAGATGTGTGACATAATGAGAAAACATTGTGGTATAAATGTGCGGAAAAAGTTGTTCTTGTGAAAATGAGACTTTAATTGTACAGCAAGAAAATTGAGACAGTATTTCCAAACAAGGTCAGAGAAGGCAGCAGTGTGATAATTAACAGGTCAGTATAAGGCCTCCTCAACAGGGTAGCCCTCCATGAGTGTATGACCAGCAGAGAAGATGAGCGCAGGTGTCAGCTTGACGAACACATATCCCCTTCTCTAGAGACAGGGGGGGAAAGGGAAGGAGAGATGGAGTAATGGGAGACCAGAGGGAGGATAGAGGGGGGTTGAAGTGGGGCCACTGGAGCACATCCAGCAGGGAGAAGGTGAGCAGCCGGCCTGCATGCCCATCTACCCTCCCCCTGCAGATTGAAGTCTTGCGAAGAAAATAAAGTTTATTGCCTGGAAAGAGGGGGGAAAAGCATGTAAAAAGCATTAAAGCGATGGAGGTGAACAATTAGACAGATGGCCAGGTTTTGGAAGGAGAAGAGGAAAAAAAAAAGGGTAGAAAAAGAAGGGAAGAAGGCACGGACGCAATCGTTCAGGGTTTTTATGAGGACCCTGACAACTCCTGGTCTCTTCAAGGGCGAAGGAAAAGTGAGAGGCAGCGAAGCCTCTCTGGTTAACTCCGGAGTAATCGCTGAGTGTGCAACACCACAGAGCTCGGCTTGGGGTGACAGAGCTTACCGCCCCCAGCTACACACAACCTATCGCTCCATCGAAACGCAAAAGGCTAATTATGAATGAAACACGCATCACGTGTAAATAAGCTTTGCGGCTGGAAAACTAGAAACTGTGGCGACTGCGTGTCCATCTACCTGACCGTGCATCCGCGACACAAAGCAGCAAGGTCACCATGATGAAAACATGGGCATCAGATCCCTCAGCCCTCCACTCTCAGTTGTCTGTTACAAGACAATGACCTCTGCGACTTTCCCCAGGAGGAGGTGAAGAAAGTAAGAGGGAACTAAGAGCAAAGATGGAGAGCAAAAGTGCCACGTGAGTGGCGGAGGTTGGCCTCTGCAGAGGTTCTCCTCGTGTCTCCTGGTGTTTCCCACGTGTGTTGGGGAATGACATGTGGTCACTGCTGTGGAGACGGAGTGGAGGGGGAACAGCCTTAATACAATTATAACTGGGGCTATCCAATCCAATAAAATGAAGAGGTATTAGAGCAGGGGAGCCCCATCCTGTTCAATAAGACACTGGACCACTCTACTAACTCTTAAAGCACACACATGTAGGCATACTCGCATGCGCACACACAGGTACACACACTTCGCTGACCCCTTTAATAGCATAGCAGCCACCCCTAATGGACGCAAGCAAGTGGAACCGCCAAATAATACACTGTCTTAATGCACTAGGCTCAATCTCATCCCCCTCTCTCCTTATCCTTCTCAGCCTTCCCTCTCACACTCTAACCCCCGTTTCCATCTTCACTCACCTCGTGCTGTCCCCTCACCACCTCAGCTCCCCTTATAGATCACCAATGCAAGGACAACACTTAAGAAATCAAAAGTACCCCCATATATACAAAACACTTACCCTGCAGCCCCCAGTTAACACCTTTAGGCATGGAGCAGGATGGTAAAAGAGTCAGGAGGGAAGACAGAAAGGTGTACTACTTCGATAGGTTGATGTGGTTTCTGTTGCTCCCTGTGAATACCTGGTATCAATATAAAGCGACAGCAATGTTACATGACTGCATTTTAACCGGCAGGTGCGGAGGTAAGGTGGTGTAATGGCGGTGAAAGTGAATGAGCAGGGAAGACACCGTGTGAAAAGGGCACCTTATAAAAGCAATTAGAGAAATGACTTTGAGCCCCTCTTCTTGCTCTGTAGATTAGAACAGGCCTCGGAGGGAGGACCACGGAGCAGCTCAGATCTCCATGACCTTGTCCGCAACACGCCACACTAAATTGGTCATCAGCTTTTAAGACTGTATTTTATCATAGATGGATATTTTTAGCAAAAAGAAAAAGAGAAAAGGACTGAAGGGGGGCTGTTGGAATGTGCTGGTCGTATATCATCCTGTCACAATTATGACGTTTGTTCATAAATACCAACCAATCTCCTCTCCACCTGGCTAAGTCACATGCGCTTGTGCTTATGCACGCACCATACACCAACAAAGAAATATGGACACACACCACGTGCGGTGAACGGACATGCACGCCGCAAATAAAGAAACAGACACATCTGGCTGGGTGCCCTACCACAGGTCTGAGAATTGACCTCCACACACAGACAAAGAGACTGAATACACATTCAGGAAACATGCATCCAAGCACCAAACACACAAATGAATGTGCACGCTCTACACATTACAAACACACACTAACAAACAAATGCGCGCGCACATAGACATCCACTTACTCACAGACATGCACACACACTGCAATTAATAGGGAGGCAGGTCTCTGGTGAGGAAGAGAAAGTGCCTGTTCAGCACATACAGTACAAGCAGAATATGCAATTTCCTCCAGTTAAGTCTGTATTAAATTGATTTCTTCTTTCTCTGACACGAACTGGGTTTTTCCCCCCTAATGAAAGCTGGATAATCTACAGGTTTTCCCTTTCCTGAAATCAAGTTACAAATCAAGCAATTGCAGGGGCAGATATGGGAAAGGTGAAGGAAGGACATGGGATGATTTTCCAGATGAGAAACATGGAGAATGAGGCACATACGTGCCGATACTCTTAACAAAGACATCTTTCTCACACACGCACGCACGCACGCACGCACGCACGCACGCACGCACGCACGCACGCACGCACGCACGCACGCACGCACGCACACACACACACACACACACACACACACACACACACACACACACACACACACACACACACACACACACACACACACACACACACACACACACACACACACACACACACTAAGGCTAGGCCTCGGTTAAGTACTTGCCGACATTTACATTCAGTGACGTAATAAGGCTTCAGCAGGCCATGTTAGTAAACACAGCATAAATGACTGTAATTAATGAAACATATTAATTAGTAAGCACTTCAATTAGTTAATCACTCACTCAGACCTGACAAGGAGTCATGTGGAGGCTGCAGAGAAACACTGAGCATGTGGAGAAAAGCACAAAGGAGGGAGGACTTGAAAAGAAAAAGGGGAAATAATTACAGGTAACCAGTGGTAACAATAATTTATTTCTTTCAGCTAATAAAAGTAGCAATACCAAAATGTATAAATACTCAATTTCAAATCTTCTATGAGAAAATGTACTTAAGCAAATATATTGGTAAGTATCAGCAGCAATATGTACTTTAAATGAACCAAAAGTACTCATTATGCAAACAAAACAGCAGTGTTACATCTTATATAATTATTATTACTGATGTTTTAACATGTGAGCAGAATCTTAATGTTATAGCTTGTCATAATGACGCAATTGTTACATTATATGCTACTGTGTAATTTATTTTACACTAGGGATGTATTATATTTTATGTGCTCATTAAAAGTTTTCAAAATCTTAATCTGCAATGAAACTATTAACTTAAATTGTAAAATGACTGTGGTGAAATAAAAAGTACATTCCACCCTGTAATGTGGTGGAATAGACGTACATGCATAAAATGGAAATACTTAAAGGAAGAATAATAGAGTAATCTACCGCTACATGTAGTATGTATTTTAGGCCTTGCTGAAAATTTGAAAAATCATGCAAAAAATATAATCATACAAAGATTTGACAGGATATAATGTACAAAAATGATAATGTAAAAAAATCATGATAGTAATAATTATTTGCATTATAATTTAATTAATATTCATACATTGCTGCCAAGAAATAAAAAAAGAAAAGGAGAACATTTTAAGGCGAGGTGATGCCTGAGTGGGTCTGTGAGTTAAAGGTACAAGAAAACTTTATGTTGTATCTTGAGGTGTAATCAAGCCCATTATTAAGTTACTATTGAGAATTTATTTACCTTTAATTAAGAAAAGAGACAGACAGGTCAAAGAGAGAAAAATAAAGAAAAAGCTATGGAAAGAGCGTGTGAGAGCCCGAGACAGAGAGAGAGAGAGACACACAGAGACAGAGATGGGAAATGAAAAGGACAGGGCGGTCATCATAATTGCAGAGTTTGCTTTTCGGATGCAGACAGACCAGGGCCATGGGGCCTGAGGCAGATATCAGATTCCACACACATACACTCCATATATACCAACACACACACTAAATATTCCACAGCCAGTGTGTGTAAAGTGTTTTGTCATTACGGCAAAGGACAACTGATGTCATTTTAAAAGTGTTTTGTGTGCATTTGTGTTCTCTGACAGTGAAAGTGTGACTTGAAATGGTGACATCCAGCTTTCAATCCCATCACTGTTATTTTATAAACCTGCTCTCTGTCATTCTGTTTCTATCTGTGTGTGTGTGTGTGTGTGTGTGTGTGTGTGTGTGTGTGTGTGTGTGTGTGTGTGTGTGTGTGTGTGTGTGAATTTCTGCCTCTGCTTCACTTCTCCCCTCCTTCGTCCAGCGCAGAGTATGATCAGATTTACATTAACAAGTGATGGAGATTTAAATAATGTGTCTATGTTCTCAGAAAGACATTAAGAGATTTTCATCTTCCTCTCCTCTTCCTCTCTGTCTCTTCCTCACCCTCTCCTGCTCCTATCTCCCCCCTCATCTCACCCTCTCCATCTCCTCCAGATTCGCAGACAGTGCACATTTTCCTGCATGTCTTCAGTGTAACCGATACCCCTAACAACCAGGATTTTAATGCGATCCATATTGCTCCCTAATATTTCAGATCTCAGAATAAGCACTGGCAATTACATATTTACACCCAACTTATTTTGCAATTCTGCACAGGGACTTTAGTGTCTGGCTGAATAGCACGCGCAGACTTAGATGTTGATTATATTGTGGTAAGATAACAATATAGTTGGAGAAAAACTCCTCGACCCTGTGCACTTATACTGTATACAACTTTCTATTTGGCGTGTCAGCAACAAAGCTCAACATTCGCAAGTAAAAAATAATGTGTTCTTTTCAAGTGTGTCGGTAATGTGATTGCTTTATCTAAACCTGCTAGTTTTACACAGTTTAATTTCTCCTGAAACCCTTTGCATCATCTCTGTATCCGGAGGGCTGGGAATGTAGCAGACACACTTGCAGAAATGCATTTACACATATGTACACTGTTGTTAGTGAGCACACATCGCTGTGCAGAGATGATGAATTAAGCCCCTTTGATTTGGTTACCAAAGCTCTTTTTGTATCAGCTTCATAAAAACATAAGCATCACATAATTGAATAAGAAAAGAATCCGGCAATTAAGAAACATGGAGGCCTTTGATGTGAGTAAGTGTATAATAGGCCTTTTGATGAGGGAGTGTTTTACACTCCGCAGGGTCTGGTATGCACTTTGATTAAAAGCTCTTTTGTTTGGCAATATTCTAAACTGCTTACCATTTTCCACTGTCACAATAGTTTAGCCTGGAAATACATGAGATTGTGCCTTTTCTTCTCTTCTCTCTGGGATGAAGTCTCTTGTTTTCTCGGGTATAGAATCACCCAGTGAGCATTACAAGAGGAACACACGAATGACTGGAAGAGCGGCGTCAGATCAAACGTTTTAGAAGGGGAAATAAAGGGCTAACAGTGGCACTATCAGATGTAAAACAATGGTGATAATCCGTATTATTGTGGTCATTTTAATATTCATAAACACATTAATTAGTTGTTAAAGCACTATTTACATGATTTATCCTGTCTGTTGATAAGGTCATGTCTTGCATTCGGTTTCAGTGTTACACAGATTCGAATAATAGGATTATCATCATGCATCTTTCGCCCCTTGTCGCCTGATAATAGCCTGGAAGACGCTCATTGAACAATGTAATAAATGCATCACGTGACCTCAGCAAAGGTCGGGGGTCAGCGAGCCACGAATTGTCAACGGAGCGCTGGCCTGACAGAGGATAAATGATGCATTGTAAACAAATTGAATTATTGCTTTAATTCATGCAGTCTGATTAAATTTGCAGAGAGAAGAGTCCTCCACAAGGGAACAGCGCATCGGAGGAATGACAGCAAGGATGAAGAAAAGAAGAAGAGGAGGAGAGGCAGTGGAAGACGTGGACAGACACCTTCTCCCTCCATCAGGCCATCCCACTACGTCTTTGGCTCCACTGAGGGAGTAACTAAATTAACAATCCCGATCATCTCACAAGACTGAGGGCTGCTCCCCGTAGACGGCGAGTCTTCTTTTTGTCTCTCAGCTAAATGTAATCAGGTTGTGTTGTATAGAGTTGGCCCAGGCCACCGTCCGACTCCCTGCCCTGGCACCAACCGAGTGACAACAAGCAGCAGACGGATCTGAATTCTACAAACTGATGCACATACTGCAGTTTGTCTGTTGCACAAACATTTTAAGAAGTTTAGATAGTGGGGAATGAAAAGAAAACGTACATCAGGGTAAAAACAGACTGAGCTCAATTAGGCAGCAGCTGGGGATTGAGGATGGTTAAATGTGAAGAAATCTTTTGAAGAAATTTGTGTAAGCTTATTGAAAAGGGCAAATGGGAAAGCCCATCTCCTATGGTACACCCCATGAACTTAAAAAACCCTGAATGAAACATCAGTATTAAGTTTGGTCTATCACCCAAAGCTGCATTAGGTCTCTCCTCAGTTTGCTCCTTAATTCCATCCGAGTAATCCCACATTATTGCCCTCTAACAGTACCCTAAACGGAGAATAAAAAGTTTGCTCCCCTCTAGCAGTGTATTACCAGGAAACAACAGGCCCTCTCCTCATTAAGTTATAGATATAAATGCTCCAAAGCATGAAATTACCCCCGAGCCTCCCTCTCCAAATAACCTGGTTTGCAAACAAATGATCCGAGCACAAGCAGTAAAAGGCAGATTATTAAAATAATAGGAGGGATTTAAATTTGCATCCACAGAACAATTCAGCAAAGGACTGTGCAATTACTCCTCCCCCTCCTCGTCCCTTGTTCATTCCACCTTTCTACTGGCAAGCAGAGTCCCTCGCACTTTATTGTGTCCATCTGTTCTTTCTAAGAAACAGAAGCAGAGTTTGGTATCTTCAGGTGTGTGTGTGTGTGTGTGTGTGTGTGTGTGTGTGTGTGTGTGTGCGTGCGTGTGTGTGTGTGTGTGTGTGTGTGGTCATCCACAGGAGTGTGTACACTTATCTGACAGCATCTAGTTATACCTTACGTCTATTTACATGCTCATACTTTCTTATTCTCCTCGGCCCTCACCCTTATTTCTCGATCCTATCTTACGCTATGATAAATATCGAACTTTATCTTGAGACAATAATAGTCCCTCCTCCTATGCTGGAGTAAATGGGGACCGATGAGAGAGTGAGGTGAGCAGGAACGGACGAAGCAAAGGGTGCTCAGGTCTGCATTACTCCTGAGTTATGGCCTCCATTTGCATCTCAATCAGCCTCTTTGGAGAGCCCACCACCTTGGTAACACCCCCATCACACCGCAGCCACCCCGGGTAATCAGGGAGATTTAGTGGGACCGGCAGCCTACCGCGGGCACCCCCTGGCCGGGGCTTGCCGCTCATTCCCAGCCCCTGGTCTCGCTAAGGGCCCTCTGGGCCACATCCAAACACAGGAGAATGGCAGCACTTAACAAGACTGAGGAAGACCGAAATAGACGAGCAGCAGGAACAGGCCATAAAACAGAGGCAAAACAAAGCACCCGCGTGATTGTAATAGATGTTCCCGCATAGATGTCTGCATAGTGTTCTGTATTGCTGCCTCATTACAGCAGGAGAAAAAAAAAGAAGAAAAAAACTTGAACTTGTGACCTTAAGTGAGAACATTTTTATCTCGGAGTTGATGATGGCAGTGACACCATCCCACTGCTCCCCTGCAGCAAACACAGGCTCGCTCTTACATGTAATGGGAGTATGTGCACCCACAAACACACACACACACACACACAGCTATATGGTGTGATTTGCAGATAGTGAATGCTCCACTTGAGAGTTGCCTCTCTAGTTAGCGCTGTCTCATGGCTGAACCATGCTAAGGTATTATTACTTACACTCAGCCCTATTGATATTGTGACTCCAGCATCTGTTCACCTCCTTGTTACTGCCTGGACCACAGCCTCCTATGAACCTGCGTGCCGGCGTGCGAGTGTGTGTATCCCGGACCTCTGGGGCAGAGAGTAGTCACTGTGCACAGGAGAAGACTAGAGGCTGAGGAGGCTAATAGAGAAACACTCAACACACCAGGGGCCTAATCAACTGCGAAGACGCAGAGGTTTGGCCGCAGAGCTCCAAACCTCTCTCTAACACAAACGCTCTCTGGCCTTTCTTTCTCCCTCTAATCTCAGGGATACTTTAAACTCCACACTCCACACACCGACGCCACGTCGCACAGAGCTTGTGGAAAAACAACAATGAAAGCGAAGGCAAGACTGGAAGCCAAACTTAAGCTGAAAACACAGATGGTTCAGGTGAGCAGAGCAAAAGACTAAACAAAAAGGGACACAGGAGGAGAGAGGAGATGGAGAGAGACTTGGAATGAGGAGCTGAGTTTCAGTTATCAGAATCAAATATTAGAGAGGAAAAAAAACTGGGTAGTGGGCAACATTAATCAAAGTGTTCACCTAGTGGGCAGCCATATGGCAGATCAGCACGCCAACAGTGCAAACTTGCTGATCTTCAGTAACGGGGTGCAATTAATTCCACTGGCTGCATTCATCTCAAGAAGGAGAGCAAACAGAGGAGGGTTTGTTATGACCCTTTAGTCTTCCTCTTCATTTCTTTCTTCATTTCTTTCTTTCTTTCTTTCTTTCTTTCTCTCTCTCTCTCTCTCTCTCTCTCTCTCGGAGCAGAGGAATCAAACCCAGGTGATGAATGAGGTGGACACAAGGGCCTCAGGTAGCCGATGTGGCGATGGTGGGTGGAGTGATGGGGGGGACAAGAAAAAGTGGAGAAATTAGGAAGCTGAGAGAGAAGGACAGCAATGATGAGAGGGGATTGGTTTATTCTAAAATTTGGCTGAGGCATTTGTAAAACCTTAAAATCTATAATGATGTGCATGTTTATTTTCCCCACCAAGACTTTTTCAATTCGGTGCATAATATCAGATAGTTGTCAATATTTGACTCAAAAGTGATCCTCATTTAGTGACTGCCTGAATTACTAAAATATTAAGGATTGTATATCCTTAAAGTTTATAGAGGAACGAGTACCAACCAAATCTTCAAAATTTCAATGTCAGAATGTCATGCTATTTATGAACCATCCTAATGATAGGAAGGCACGCACGATACCACTGGTCAAAAAATAATGCCTCATAAATTCAATGTATTTCCAATTATCTGGACCACATAATAGCTGTTTCTACACAAGGCTGTGCTAATAAAACACTGCCTATTAACACTTTCCAACCAAAGATCCCTCTAGTGCCCATAAAATGCCATTAAAAAGGTGGGAACATTTTTTTTTTATTAAAGGTAATTTGAATATATGTCAGAGAGTAGGAGCGAAAGTTTTCACTCTGAGGCACAAAAGAAATGTGCAGTTTACCCTCAAAACACAATCTTCGTTAATTTAGGCTGAAGTCTGAACATGATCATGATAAGTGACGTCATTCTTGGTCATTTCTTCTTCAGTTGGATAGAGCAAGCTTTTTATGGGAAAAGATGGTCAGCGTTTATGAGTTCACTTGGTGAGCCGGCAGAATAAAGTGAGCACAGCCTGACCACACACACACACACACACACACACACACAGACACAGACACAGACACACACACACACACACACACACACACACACACACCTCAAACCTCTTTTGGTTTTATGTAAAATTAGCTTCTCCCCTGGCTCTTAACACAAGCTCATCTCCATTAGCCGCAACCTAGTAAAACTGACTCCCGCAAATGAGTTGTGGATATGCATTCCCCCGGCCCTCTCATCTCTCCCATCCATACAAATATACTGCATCTGCTATCTCATGTCCATATCTCCGTAACTCAGCTCATCCCATAGGCCTAGTCACCATATCACCCATACCAATATCATAAATGACTGTGGGGGAAGCCTTCATTAGGGCAGCAATGCCCCTCCACCCCTCTAATCAGAGTATTTTCCTTGTGTGCGTTGGGATGGTGCTTTATGGCCCAAAAGGGGCTCTGTTAATGAGGAAGTACACATGTCTCCATTTCCTGTCTAGCCAGGTCGGCAGTTCCTGTATTTGGCCCTATTATAATCTTGAGGCTTTTTTAATGAGCTATATTCATCTTGGTCATGCATCAAACACCATGTAGACATACAATAACAGAATAAATGAAAAGACACACAGAATTAATTACACTAATACTCTGGACAAACATCATGATATGGCCATGGCCGTTATTACCAACCTCTGGACATGAGAGGAAATAAATTACGAAATGGGTGTCGGGAAAGAATTTTAGATGTCTTTTATCTGTCTCAAAAGGGGTTGAACTATTTAATGCACTCAAAGCAACATGAGTTTAATCCCACATGATGACAACTAAATAATTGAAAATGTCACAGTAAATTATGTTACAGTGTTCGCACAAACTCTGTGCTTTTTCATGTCCTGCTCTCGGCCCGCTCATTCTTCTCAAATCCCCTCTATGTACCTCTGAACTCTCAATGTTCCCCATCTTTCTGTCCCTCCATCATCCCTTCTTCACTTCCAGGCCTCGTTGACATTAACCTGGAGCACTCACATTGTCCCATGGTTCTCCATGTTGCTCTCCGCGTGTCAGAGCGGGAAGCTTTATGGCCCACATCCATCAGCGTCACATGCCAGGATTTATGGGAGATGGAGTCCAAACCTGATCGCTCTGAATCAGTCTTGCTGAAGCCGACCCCTGGGCAGCTGTGGGACGTAATGGATGAGCATCCTAGCCTCCCACCCCCACCTCACCTCTCTCTGCACCCACACTCTGCACTCCCTTCATCTCTCACGACTTTTCCTCCCCTCTACCCATCAGTCCAGTCCTCTTCGTTGCCCTATTTGGCTCGTCTTGGTCATTCGTTCAAACCTAATGAACATTTGGTTCCCAAAAAATTAATGAGGCAGACTCACTGAAGGAAATATAAGTGCACATGCACCAACATACACTCACACAGACGAAAGCTCATCACTCACTGCTGTGTGTCGGCTTTTATTTGGGCTAATTTATCATGACACTATATTAAAAGGCAGCAGTGCCCTTCAGAGGAGAGATGAGAGGCACCAATTAACTCAGACAGACCTGTAGGAATGACGAGAGTCTGTCAAATTACTCTGTCCTGCAGCAGCTTTGTGTGTCATCACTGTAACTGACGAAGGAGAAGAAGCTCGGGATGATCAAGAGAGAATTAGATCTCATCATTTTTCTAGAACTTTGTACATCTATAACAGTCCTGTAAGCCCCATCCTCATGGTAACGGTTGCTAGGACTGTCATTAATGTATGCCTAATTGTTCTTATTGTTTCACGTCTAAGATGACAACGTGTTAAAGCCAATATGACGCGAGTGTGAATACATTTACTGAAATGTAAACTTTTGTTAAACCTTTTTCCCTTAAAAAAAAAAAAAACGCCACCAGCCTATCTTTGTAGGGTGGCAACTTAGAATAGATCTAGCAACTAGATTAATTACCTCAATAAACATTTTAAGCATGAGTTTATGGTCTCAATCGCTAGTTTTCTTCAAGACAGCATCATGTTCATTTCGTAAATTATGGTCCCATTTCTAGAAAAATCTCAGAATCCATTGGCCAGCCGTCTTATGACGGATAAGCCTCTGGAGGCGGTGGGCTATATTTTGGGGGGTCCAGTATAGCCGGGCCAAGACTTACTTTTCATCATTATCGGTCATCGTCTCCAGTCAGATTAGCTTGAGATGAGAGACTGGAGTTGGAGTTGAGAGATGTACAACCGGATTGTTAATTTGAAACCACCAAAAAGCTAAGTCATACTCAGACAGGCAGTGGGTCTCAAATTGCATTTTGCCATGGCGTTCTGCCTCTTTTGCTCTCCACACGGACCGTTTACCTGCATTCAACCAAAACCTGTTTGAATGCAGTTGGTCAATACTACTGGCACTACAAACAAACGCTTCCAATGCCAAACTATTATCCTGTTGCCTACAGATTCTACGTGTGAAAGTGGTATGTGTTTATAAAGATGAGAGTAAAATAGACAATAAAGCAAGGTATGCTTTAGGGCTTGGCTACCTTGTGATTGACAAATATAGAACACATTGTCGTCTTGGAATTTCAATCCTTTCACAGTGTTTTCAGTTCACGAAAGTTAATTGTAACATTTGTGTCATCTAATGTTTTATTATTCACTGTTCAATTGCACATAGCTCAACCCTCTCGTGTCACTTCTGGCTCGACAAAACCAAGAGGGCGATGGACAAAATACAGAGCTGGAGGCTTCAGATCAACAGTCCACAAACCAATTGATGATGTCACAGTGACTCCGTCAACTTCTTATATACGGTCTATGTATCCAACTCTTCTACTGGAGCTCCTTACACATCGCTTAGTCATGTGGAGGAATCCAAAGTTTGACAAGACTGCTGCTCACAGTTGCTCAGCTATGATGGGATACGTACCATTTGGGGGACAGTCAATTACCAAAATAGTGATTAAAACTGTCAACTCAGGAAAAAAAAAAGAATACGTTATAGCACTGGTGGAACAGAAAAGCTCAGGAAACTTTGAAGCATCATGCTTGCGCCTCATGGCGTCCAGCCCTCTGCAGAATGATTAAGCTGAGCCCCTGTGGTCTACATATAATGACTGAGGGAGTTCGAGGTTAAAGGTCAAACTGTGTTCACTGGTTTACAGCAAGTTTTATTACAGTTATTTGATATATTTACCCAACCTGTTCACCTTCTAACCTGCCTCTAAAAAGCGCTGGTTATCTAAAAGTTGCACAGCGCACACACACACGCACATTTCTCAACTGGAACACACAAAATAATATTGCCCTGCGGCCCCCCAAACAGGTCGGTACCCTAATAAAGGCTTTACACTATGAAAGAAACACAGTGAGGCAGCTCCGACACCTCTGAGCCTCCCTCAGCGCACGCACACACACACACACACACACACACACACACACACACACACACACACACACACACACACACACACACACACACACACACACACACACACACACACACACACACACACACACACACACACGGCCTGGTCACAGGTCAGGAGCGCCTGTAGCTCTCTGTGGTACAGGGGAGCGCAGCCGCTTGAACCTGTAATATGCTCCTCTCTCCCCTGGTGCCACTTGTTGGGATTTTAGTGCAGGGGAAATTACACCTGCCTTCTAGCCTGAGACCAGCCCTGACACACACAGAGACGACTGTAACTGGGGATTAGGTTACACACTGACGCGTGAACACACCTGAGAGGAATGTGTCAGACAGAGGGAGCAGATGTTGTGTGCATGTTTGACGTCGCATTTGTACCCCCATATCAATGATCAACAAAACACTTGGCAAGAATGCTTTACACACACCATTAAAACTAGTACTGTTTTAGTAGTATGAGCAACCCAAACAGCAATAATTCCCACCTACTCTTCATCCACCATCCCCACAGCTGAGCCACCTCAGTAGATGAAAAGAATAAAGACGTTGACCTGGCTTTACCATCCCAAAACAGTTTGCATGGTGGGAAAATAAAGTAAAACAGTTATTTATTCACTTCTTATGCCAGATCAATCTTGTGTAAGATTAGGATGCATTATGCTGCTAACACTGTTCTATAGGCCTAATCATTTGCCAATGTGTAGGCTTAATCACTGGTTAGACGGGGAGGCCGTTTCATCATTGAAATGTTCATCTAAAATAAACACAACATCGAGCCTACTCTGCAAGTCAAATGTGAGCTGAGAGATAATCATTGATATGGGGCAGGAGAGAATGAAACTAATAAAAAGGCAGTGTATCAAAGTATCGCAGTTAAGCATTAGTCACGTGAGGGCAACTACGCCACAACTCTGGTGTTCTCTAAATGAATCCCCCTCGTCCCATGCTTGATTTATGGACCTGTAAAAACACATGTTGTTTTTAATCTACTGCTGCCTGAATCTGCCCCTCTAATGAAATGTGGATCTGTGTGTGTGTGTGTGTGTGTGTGTGTGTGTGTGTGTGTGTGTGTGTGTGTGTGTGTGTGTGTGTGTGAGATAATGATGTATGGGCTGAGGTCTGATTCTTTGAACATGAATTTTCTCTCTGATAAATATGCATTCAGTTACACAGACTGATTAAGTTGTAAACCAGTGTTAACTCTGTGTCAAAACACATACAAACACACACATATACATACGTACATGTACACACTCCCACTCTCACACACACAAATGCACACAACTTCCCAGAAAATAATGATAGCTGTGCCTGGGGCAGGATTGTTTGGATGCCTGGAGCGGTTCACTGATATCAATTCCATGAGACCTGACTGCAGAGGATATCCTATAAACACAAGACCAGGCTCAGAGACACACAGCCATATCAGCAAGAGACATTTTACAGAGTCAAGAATGCTGTTTTGCACCAAAATGCTATATATTGACTCTGGGGAAGAAGAATTAATATAACTTAATAAAACCCTACATATATACATGATAAATACATGGAAAGAATTATAAATTGCCAAGTACCTATTGCTCTTTTTTTGTTGGAAAATCCTAATTTTAACTCTGTTTTTGTTTTGCAAATAAACACTTAAACAGGTAATGTTTAACGGGCCGTTTCTTTTAGAGAGAGCACTTATATGTGACTTACGGTGTGAGAATAGTCGGACGTGGCAGCTGATGACTTGTTGTGACGCACTTGTCTGTTCATTAGCGGACAATCCCTCGGTCCTTCACAACAAACACAAACTGACAGCAGGGTACATGCAAGCACACTACTGTTTTGTTTTTTCTCATATGTGAAACACAATCAGACATGGATGTGTAGGCCACAAAAATGTGAGCATGTTCATACCCACACATACTCATTTAGTTCCCAACACGTCTGAATATATCTTGGTGAGTTATGAAAGATGCGACAGCATTAGACAATTAAAATCTCAAAGAGACATCCAACACAGAATTACATCTAATTAGCCAATTGCATCTTCATGAACTTTATCGTGGGATCTCAGAGGCTGTGCTCATTTCAAATTGTGCTAAATATGCTAAAAAGCTCTTGGTAGCATTGGATAAATGTTATAGCCAGTTGCCAGATGGTTCCTGCATTCAACATTACTGTGTTTGCTTGTTTGGCAGACATCAACTAAGCCTCAGACTATTTGGCTGCAGCTTATTACAACTGGCTCCTCTCCTGATTTAAAACATTTACAGTGTGTGCTGGACTTGTCTCTCTGTGGTCAGCACTTCTCAGACTTCAATAAAAACATTCTCTGCTGGCAGAGAGGAAAAGAGTAAAAGAGATCCAAGCAACCTCTCACCTCTCTCATCATAAGAAGCCCTCGTCCCAGGGCTATGCGCCCACCTTCAGAGGGGAGAGTGAAAGAGTGAAGGATGAGAGTCTGTCAGGTTCAAACAACAAAGAGGTGCCGCCTTACACATCCTTCCTCAACCTGTCCCCTTCAGTGGCAGTGACATCATTTAAATCATTTAAATCCTCCCCAACATGACCTATGGCAAGTGACCCGTCATTCTAACGCTCACACCTCCATGTGAGACGGCTGCCGAACTGCTTATTTAGCAGAAAATACCACCCGGCTAACAATGTGATTTATTCAAAATTATTCCTCCATGGTGCTCCTTCACACAGAGCATTTGCCCATAGTTCACTGTGGTCCAGGCAATTAGGAGCAGGCCACACCTCTTCAGGAGACAGAGCACCTGGCTGTAGCAGACAGACATAAGGAGGAGGAGAGCCGAGCGGCGCACAGCTTTCCACGACGAGCAGGAATAACTATGCAGAGCAGTGAGGGAGAGTGAGGAATGCAAGCCCGGCACTTTAGGATTCATTTAGGTTCCCCATCTCCCTGGTCACTTTATTAGCAGTCTGGGAAGAGTGATGCATGTCCCAAAGCTATGCAAAATGCATAATCAAGCATTTAAATACACACCATGTAGATGGGCGTGTGCAACGTGCATGCACATATACTGTACTTGTAGAGAGTATTACATAGATGCACAATGGGTTAACACACACACACACACACACACACACACACAACTTACTACTGTAAAACCTCAAGGTATTCAACTCTTTTACATTTATACTAACAGTCTATACTACACAAAGCCTCCTTTAGTATTCCCAAGAGCTGCATTGTAACCGTCACCTGTGTAATGTAAATAAATCCTCAATGGTATATTACAGTAAATCCTATTGTAGTTCCAGAGCTTTGTGTGGTCGTTTGTTTGAGGAATCAGACCTGGATCAATTTGAGGGAAAAGGGGTTTCCTCATCAAATTTACATATCGCAATTCCACTCTCATTCCATCCATCGTTTCAGCTCTCTCCAGTACCAAGCCAATGTAGACTGTAGTAGTGGAACTGGGACCTTTTTATTCCCAGTCTGCAGACAGGTTCCAAGTAGGAAACAAACAAATAAGTAAATAAAAAGAGATGAGAAGGGCTCCCTGGAGAGGTGGACGCATGCTACTAATATGCAAGGAAACAGATTTGCACAATGCCTCACCCTGGAAATAAGGGGGAGCCGCCACTCCGTCAATGATTCAGTGGGAGCACCTGAGATTAGAGGAGACGATTGGGAGAGCAGCAAGAGATGGGAGTGCAGGTGTAATGTCGGTATAGTCTTGGGACAGTCTGAAAAGGGGCTCTGGGGCCGCTTAAGTACAAGCGTCGGCATCGCCACCACAATCTCCACTGGATTTATCTGAGTGTAAACAGTGGCGTGTCAGCAAAACCACATGCAAAAAAATTACTTTTGCCTCTGCTTTTTAATGAAAGAGAGTCCACCACCACATGAAGCATTCTAAACCATAAAAAGGCGTGCATGCTTTAATTAAAACAATTGACAATATCAGTTGCTTTTGTTTTGGTTGTTTGGGAGAAAATAAGCTTATAACGTAACATTCAAACATTTTAGGCAGTTGCAAAATCTGATGAGGAAAATAATTATAAGGAAAAGAAGCAAAAGTTTAAAATCCTGCAAGTAATAAGATGTAAAAAATGACTAACTATGATCTACTGGGATCTCTGGCAGCAGAGAAGAATGGTACAGACCTGCTCACTGACCTGGGAAATGGGCTGCAATTTCCTTAATCATTGTGGGAGGGAAAAGAGGTACGGAATCAAAGGGTGAACGGAAGGGGACAAAAGTCTTTTGAGGCCTTTTTGAAAATTTAAAAAGTGAGCAAGGGAGGAGAGGGGAAGAGTGACTAAAAGAGCTGCATCCTGAGGCCCTGGAGGGAGCTGCAACCGACCAGGTCAGCATTTCACATGTGTCACTTCCTGTTGGCCTCAGCGGGAGGAGTGTGGCATGGCATGGTGGCCAGCGGGGCACAGGGCCTGTCAGCCTGACACAGGAGGTTATGCATCGGGCAAACGGACAAATGCAAGCACACATGCATCTGCACACACACACACACACACACACACACACACACACACACACACACACACACACACACACACACACACACACACACACTACTTTTCCTGTGCTAACAAGTGTGATTTAGGTTTAAGGTACAGTGTTGTGACAAAGAAAGGGGTCTGAATGGGGTGGTCACACAGTCATGCAAGAGAGTAGTTTTCTATAAGAAACGTGGAACTTATCAACCAGAACTTTGCCACCTCATGCTATTGTATTGTGTAAGCCATGACACGTAAACATACATGCTTGGGTATGGGAAAACAGTTTATGTACCGACATCCTCAAGAAGAGACTGCCTTCTTTCCGCCTGTCTTTCATGACTTTTTCCACCTCTGCTTCGTGAAAATCCAGTCATTTCCCCTGATATAGCAGACGCTTCGAGAGGAACATTGTCACTGATTCTGATGTTATCTTATCCTACAGCATGAGAACCAGCGCAAGAGTATCTACAGTACACATATATATATATGTACACACAAACACACACATACATTTATATATTCCTCTGCTAGATATGAAGCTCAGACAAAGAATATACACTCATAACCCTTGACACAAACCTCTACTCAGGGGCCAAATATATATGTATGATATTTCTAAATATCCAAAGGCTTGAATAGGCCTGACAACAATGGAGGTTAGAGTATTGTGACACAGGGTATGAGTGTATTCTTTGTCTGATTTTAATATCTAGCAGAGGAACCGTCTGGCTGTATGAGTGACCGCTGCTTATCGGCTCTCAGTCCGCCAGTCTCGCTCTGCCTCTCTGGCCCGTGTTAATGTTGCTGTTTGACATTGCAAGCAGCAGGCTTTTTTTTTCTCCCAGCATCCTCAGTGGACAGTGGAGCTTTAGCCTAATTGGTTCCAGAGCAGACCCTGACAGAACCCTCCTCAGCGGCACACAGCCATATTAATACCCCCCCTGCCACACCCACACACACACACACACACACACACACACAACAAAAACAAGCGCAGCAATCAGTGACTAGCTCGCTAATTAACGCCCTTACAAAGCATCTCATTAGCATGTGTTGTAGAAAGGGGCAGTGGGGGAAATAAGCATTTTGGATTAAAAAAGGAAAGAAATTACAAAATAAGACCATGCCGCACAAGTGTGTGTGTGTGTGTGTGTGTGTGTGTGTGTGTGTGTGTGTGTGTGTGTGTGTGTGTGTGTGTGTGTGTGTGTGTGTATTGTATTCTACTCAGGGGCCAAGGGCCTTGGTTGGCCCGCTGTATCTCAGGGGAGTCCATTACAGCTCTCTGAGGGAGACCCTGGAGTCAAAGATAAGCAGAATTTTAAAGGCAATCAGGAAAAATAAATCTCTGGCACGCAGGCAACACTTTGGTTGTTAACCAGCAACTTAACCTGCCTGTACTGTGAGCGGAATAGGAGATGGATGGGTAAGCGTCTGTGGGGAAACAGCATGCAGCTAAGGCAGAGGACAAAAGCAGCAGAGCTGGAAGATCTGCACACTAGTCACCTGATGGCTCTATGACAATAATACGATGCAAACATGTATTATAATCCACACAATTCAATTTGTACATGAACCAAATATTTTGGCTCTCATTTTGTACATGACTCGTCTCTTTGGTGCAAAACCCTTCACTCTTAGTATTTTCTCCTTCCCTTCCTCTCTCCTTCCATCTCTCCCAGCACCCATCTATGCCGGTTAATCCTCTCCTGGTTTTACTGTGGCTTCATCACAGCCTGTAAAAACAGCCCCCTTTGAACCCTATAAAGGCAACCAGCATCAGGCTTATTGTAAAACACAATAATAAGGTAAATGTTTATCCCCTCTCTGCCACTCTAAACTCCCCTAATGAGCCTGCTGGAGGGGTTTCACCTCGCAGCTTGAATAGAGGGAGAGAGAGAAAAAAAAACGTTCTGCGCAGATTAGGCCTGCGGTGGAGATGCAGCTGAAGTCCCATCATGAAAACAGTATGTAGCATAAACACAGCAAGAAACTAATTTCATAATAAAAGGTCAGCAAAAACAACAAAAAACAGGTAATACAATCTCCAAAGAGCCAAACAATCTATAATGTCAAGCATGAATGTTTTAACGGTGTTAGTTAAATGTGTTAAATATAGCAACAAATATTTTCCATGAGATAAAGATTAGGTAGAAGTACCAGAAACCAAGTGCACTGTTTTGTTTATACTGTAGCAGTTCCTGGCAGAGCACAGTATGACTGGCTGGGAAGGATAAGCCCCCTGACCCTGCACTTCCTAACAGCCAGTGGTTGTTCTGACCTGCCCATTATCCATCGGTGACCCCGCCATTATACCCACTGTCAGTACACGACGCTACGCTGAACGGCACCGCCCTGCGCCGCAGATGAGCCATCACTTTCACCCCTGAACAGCAACGCTTGCCCACACTGACAGAGAGGTAAGAGAAAGAGAGAGTTCAGAGTAATAGTAAGCAGGTAGTTAGAGGTCAGAGGTCCCGTGCAATCGGGACAGCAGTTCCACTCCTGGCAACCAGAGCGGAACTCTGAGAGAGACCTGGAAGTAGATATGATGACCTTTTGTACAGAAGACCCCAAAATATACCTTCTTATCAAAATGACCTTAACGCAGGAGCATGGGAAGGCGAGCAGAGTCCATCCATCATTTTAAAGATTAATCCTCCTCTCTATTCTTCTCCTGAATCTATTAATAATGTCGCCAGAGGGAAGAATTTGCAGCAAAGATTTATTCTGATATTGTGACTTTTATTCATTAGCCTATAAGAGGGGGATTCCTTGAGAAGGAAATATGGAGTGAGCTTAGGGCATGCTAATGCACTGCTCGTGCTCTGTTTGAACTACCCAGAACTGTTTTAACTCAATCCTTTAATTTGCTGACAATCTACAGACGTAACACAAATAGGGAGGAATATCATTTACACTATAGTTCACCCATCATTTTATCTTTTGAAGCCATTCTAAGCAGCTTCCATTTGATAATTCCCAAATATTTAACAACATCTTGGGTAATTCTGTGGCAGGTGTGAAGCTTGAAAATCAATTTGACTACAAAATCTGGCACTTGGATCAGAGCTTTTCCTCACTCATTTAGACAAAGCAGTTACATTAATAGATCTGTACACTGGATTTCGCACTGTGGAGCAGCACTAACAGCCCCAGGGGCATACTTCAATTAGAGACTTGGGTGAGTTTAAACACTGCAGATCTACTCTCGCTCAAAGTGTTTGTCTCCCTCTTTTCCTCCCTCTCAGCCCTTCTCTCTTTCCCTCTCTCCATATCTGCACTGAGCACTCACTCTCCTTCGTCTCCAAGTCCTGCTCTCTGTAATCAACCCAGTGCTAATGGCTTATTCTTTCTGCTCCAGCACCCACATTTCACTTGTTTATTTTCCCACACTCGTAAATCTGGGGACGCGTCACAAGCGCAGCGATATTAGCGCAATAATCTCAGGTAATTATCAGATGCCCTCTCTCACTTTCTCTCTCACTCTCCCCCTCTTTAACGCTCTCTCTCTCTCACACGGCGACATAAAGAAGTTTCTTCTCTTTTCCTGGGAAATGTGCAGGCAGTTTGTGAGAACCTATGAATACTTTTTCTCTCAATCAATAAAGGGTTTCTCTTTCACATGGGAGTCATGAATATGGATAATTTATTTAATGTCACTGACGCGTGAATTAATGTAATACATTTTACCACACATCCGCTGTTCACATTGAAGCAAGTCAAGAGTATTTTCATTTAACAACCACAAATAAAAGAAATAGAGCTTTGCTATCTGAACAACATATAACACTGTTCACTATATTAAGATGCTTCATTTGGTCTCATTTTGGTTTCTTTCAAGAAAGAAACTGAGAAAATGGAGTGAATTCAAAAAGCGGCAAAATCATCACTTGTAAGTGGGATCAATTCATTGTTGGTCTCTTTGTGTAAATGGTTGATATCACAAGACTTAAATTGGGATAATATTGGGGTTCTTAAAGGTTCAACTGCCACTTACCCACTCCTGCTGAATGAGGCCAACTGCCTTGATGGCCCGGGACAGGTTTCGACACGCCAGGATCACATGGGCACCATGAAGAGCAAAAGACCTGGCTGTCTCAAAGCCTGAGACACGATCAGTAAGACAGTCAGACAGACAGACAGACAGACAGACAGACAGAGACATGAAGAGGAGAAAAAAAAAAGAATGAAAGCGAGCAATGCTTCAAAGATTAGTTTTTTCTGAAGATAACTTTGATTCTCAGGGGTTGAATCTAATGGGGTATTGGGGGCGGTGATGGTGGGTGTGCAAGTTAAAATCCCTATCAATTTTCCATATAATTTCTTTCATTGAGTAACCCAGTGGTCTAGTAGAGGGAGTTAATCATTTCTCTCTGAAGTGATGAAACTGATTGAATTATTGTGGTTCAAGACTTCTTCCTCTCTTCTTAGATAAAGTTTTGGATCCGACTGCCAGCTCTCAAGAAGGTATCGCTGCTCACGCCGGTTTGGAAGAACGGAGGTCAGCTGTTAATAATGTCGGGAATTATACAGTGATGACAGTAATTATGAAAACATGGCTTGTAATGGAGGGAGTCAGATGAACAATCGAACAGACATGACATTCAAACTGAACCTCGGTGTGATATTTCAGCACATCAAAGTGCCTCTGATAAGGACGTTATCCCATGAAACGAGGTCCGCGGATACACACAGAATTTATCAGCCTTAGACTTCATGGCTCCATCCAAATCATGTAGTCACGATAAAACTGACAAAAACTGTAGATGGAGGGAGAGAAGTTCATTTCTAAATTACAAGTCTAAATGGGTCATTTCAACCCATAGGTTGAATTAATTTATGAGATTAACTTTTTTTTCTTCACCGCATTTTTATTTCCTGTGACATTTACTACCCTTCAAAGTTCAACGGCACCGAGCGGCCTCACATCTTTCAGTCCCACCTCAACAGTAAATACAAACCACAGTCAGATACACTCAAATACTGCACAGAGGGAGGATCCTCACTGACGGGCACAATGACTGATTGTGGCAGAGAGGGTCTGAGTGGCAGTGTATCAGAGGGTAGATTAATATGAACTGTAATTAGATTATATGTCTTAATCTGATTTTCATTAGGAGCGAAACTGGGAGGCCTAATTGTGAGGAGAGTGTTAAGGACTAATATCTATTAAAACTCAAAATTGGAGTCGGATTGGAAGCCCTCTCTGACAAGTGAAGCATGGAATTAAATTATATGATACCTTATTAGGTGTAATGGAGGGGACTGTGGCTTTGAACGGAGATCATTTCACTCACAGGAAATGGAAATGAAAATAAAAACAACATGAGACTCTAAAAATGCTCTTTGAATTTGCTGTTGGAGCAGCTGTAGAAGACAAATGTCACAAAATGTCTTCTCAATGTCATTCAACATTTTCACTATAATGAAAAATAATAGTAGTGAACTCTGAAATACTAAGGGTGCTTTTTTCATTAAGATCACAGCATATTTAAAATGTACCAGAAACTATAAGCAGCAGCTAAATTTGCAAATGAGAAAAAAAAATGCCATCATTTTGTTTTGCCTTTATAAATTGGACAAGAGTACTGGCTGCTGGTAAACAACAACACCTCACACTCACTTGTTGTGTGTACAAACCATGAAAGTGAAATTAATCGACGCCAGTGTTTTCCATAATGGAGAACAAATTAGAATATGGCAGCAACAACAGCAGCAGCACCGAAGTCATGTATTTCCAATGACAAATAACAAGGGCTTGACATTAATTGTGAAATAACGAGAGTGGCGTTGCTGTAACAGAGACTCCACGCCCTCTCACCCGTGTTGCCGGTAGAGAGGGCTGCACTGAAACGAGTTCCTGGTCAGGTGTACAACAATGAGAGTCTGTTTCAGCTCCGTACGCCGATGGGGGAACATGACAAGAGGTCAGACGGGGGTTTCTTTTGCTCCGGTGGATCGACAGACGCCATAAGCTGTTTTATAACACACAGGAGGCCTGACTGTTATGCTGGGCTGTAATGATATTTCAGGTTCTTTTGTCTAAGCAGACAACGAGTCGGTAAAAAAAAGAAGAAGAAAAAGCTGGGAAATTAAGTTACACAATTCAGCCTGGTTAAAGCAGATCCATTGCTTGTCTGCTTGTTCAATCTGAAGATTCACAACGTTACAGAAATACAGTAAGTGGCTCAGCTATTGTTGAAAATGTGTTTTAGTGTAATGTATAAAACTCGTAAAAAATTGTGTAAAATGTCCATTAAGCAGTGAATGCTCTTCATGGTACATTAGGATCCTGGCCCTACTGATATCCCCCAATAATGAGTGTGATTTAGTGATTTCACGCTTTGTTTGTCCTCCCTGCCCCGCCGCCCCTCTCCGGATCCCCCTCGTACACAGGTGTATTGGCTCAATGTAATGAGATCATTACCAGCCTCGTCAGTAAACGTGTTTATTTGGCAAACGGAGCTGCCTGCTCCTTCTCTCTCTTGATCTGCATCCAAAGAGGCATTTAACTAAAATAAGCTCCATAGTACAATTGGGCAAACAGAAGTCAATTCAGATCATTACAAGACCTGTGGGTAAACAGACATGGTTCCCACAATCCCCATTCGACGGAGCTCAATTTGTGCTGTGAGAAAAAAAAAAAAAACACAAGAGCAACACCGATCACAAACAGACTACATATCCCCCCACCCAAATGAATTATATGGCAGTTTTTTAACTGTAACACACAACATAAAAATATGTTGTGTGTTATATTTCTAGAGCAATGAATAATATGATAAAAATATGTGACTAGTAATTACACAGTTTATGTCCGTGCATCTCTGACTAGTTTCATTTGGTGCAGTCAGCCTGATGCATACAATTGAATTGGTTAGTTGGTTGTTTATAAATTTGTATATTTATTGAGGGAGATGTGGATCACATGGAAGTGGCAGTCCCCCTCCATGTCGTCCAATAATACCACTGCACTGTCACTTCCTAAATTCTACCCCAAGATCACATCTTACCACCTCCAACTATATGGCCGTGTCCAAAATCCCGCCTTATTTACTATTTAGTGCATTTACCATCAGCAATCTTATTTGAGGCGTAATAACCTGCTGTGAAATGCAGCAATAGTGCCATCAATGGAATGAAAAAAGTAGCGTCCAAAGCAAGTCTTTCTGCGAGACCCTGAAATCCACAATAAATTGAAAAGGCCTCCCAAAGTGAGCAGAAGTAATAAAGGAAAAAAGAAGGGGAGCTGTAAAATGCAGAGAAGTGAGTTCACGAATGCAGGCATACATGGAGAACACAGCACAGGCTTGGATCGGCAGAGTAGATGACATTGGGACACATTTCAAGCTCTGCCTCATGCATCAAGAGGTCCATACTGATGTATCTCTAGAAATAGATGAGAAGCAGGGAGTGATGTGATAAATATGTACATGAAATTCTAAATATAAATTCTTCATTTTCATTTTCATTCTTACCTTAAGCTTTAAGTTGTTGTTGTAATTCTGTGTGGAAGGAGGACCTAGCAAAGTGTTTCATTGTACGGAGTAACTGTCTGTTAACTGTGCATATGACAATAAAAAATAACTTGAATAACGGGATGCTGCTTACACTATTGATAAATATTAAACATATGATCCTGATATTGTTATTATTTTATTATTTATGCCACTAAGCACCCGTATCTGTGCATATATTTTGCAAAATAAGGCTTCTTCCTTCTTTCTCTCCATTATCAATACTTTTAGTGAACAATTCCACATGTTATAGATGCAAATATTACAGTTATGTGATGATGGAAAATTATTGATTCATAAGTGTTCAAAATATCGATTTACAGCTCAATATATAGTATTTATAGACTTTTATGTAGAAAGTAGTGAATGAGTGAACACAGTTAGAAACAGGACAACTCTGACTGTCCTCGTGCTCAGTGCACCTGTTCCTGCTGCCGCTGTGCATTTCTTTCCCCAAGAAGTGAGGAACCACACACTCTTTCTGACTTTTAAGATCCCCTCTAATTCCCCACCATTAGTCCAAGAGGAGGGAGATGTCACCCCAAAAGTGGGATGTATTGTTTGTAATTACAGCCCAAGGTTGAGCTGTTCCAGGCGAGAGCACTGGAGTGGTTCTATTACCCCTCCCTGTCCCCTTCTGCCTCCTTCCTATCCCCGCCTTCTACCCCCCCACTGCTGTCACACCATCCATGCAGCCCTATCTAGTACCCACCCACCCACCCACCTCCCTCTCTCTCTCTGACCCTCTGTGTCAACCTCCAACTCCCTACACAATCTCTCATCATGGCCTCACGTCGCCCTGGTCACCCTTGCTCCTCCTGCGGCCAGCCTTACCTGAGTACCTCACACACACACACACACACACTGCAGCCAGTAAACTTGATAAATACACACATGCAGAAGGATAAACACAGACCCCAGAAGCCGGCTCATGCACATAACTCCTGAGCATTGGGGCTATTTTCATCACTGTCATCAAAATCGCCCCCATCATGTAACTTTCATCCCCTCATCATACGCAGACTGTAAACTCGATAGGTCTATAAACTACTTGACTACACACAATAACCCAGTACTCTTTCATTTTACCTACAGCCTTTAAGCACATATATGTATTCCATCCTCTCTCTCTAACCACTTCACTTGTATTATATTAGAGCTGTAATCATTATTGAACCCTGCTGGCCTCCAGCATAATACTCTTTGCATGTTACACCAGTTTGGGTCTGCATAGCAAATTCCATCCAAGGTTAATAAAGTTAAATAATTTGACTAACCAACCATAACTGGTTCTCATTATGTAGCCAATAAACACATTCATCAGAGAGGACATGAAAGGCCCGTTGAGAAAAAAAATAAAACTCTCCTTCGATTTCCTCAGCGGCTCAGTTCACAAGCTGACACGGAGGAGACAACAGGACACGGGCCGGCCGCTCCCCCAGCGGACACACACACAAAATACTATCAGACTCCTGAATATAAACACAGATGCACTCTGGATGTCATCTAAACCACACGCAGCCACTCAGAGACGCTCAGAGACACAGGCACCGCATGCCACCCTCACCAGGAACATCTTTTTATCCATCTAATTCCTCCCACTATGAATAATGCATTTCCCTCCTTACCGAGGCTCGGGTTTAACGCATCGCTGCGCGGGTCTTTAAGGGGGTCCTTATTCATAAACAGCAGCGCAGTAAATACCAGAGCTTTGCAGCCAATTTAATGGCAGTTATGCTTAACAAATCTGCCTCAATCTAATGATCAGCCACAAAGCTAGGCTATGGGTTTAATCTGCACACAGAGGCTCCCCCAGCTCTGCGACTCACTGAATATGCTTAGGGATCTCTCCATCCAGAGAGAGGAGAGCACCGGCCTGACACTTAATCCTCCCAACACAACACTGGGATCAACAAAAACATGGAACAATGTTAGTCTTTCATGAATAAGAATAACATTCAAAGTCCTAAAACACTGCAGAGACAATGCATAGAGATACGGATACATTATGGGAACGCTCCTCTCCAAATCCTTGCTATTCCCTGTCTGGACCGCCTGTGTCTTTTCTGCTTCTTATTCCAGCACTGACCCTGACCCTCAACAGCAATACCATGTGGAATCTAGTTTGTGCATTTAGATTGAGTAGAGCTTTGCAGCTGAAGGTATTGCTCCACAACAAGCCCCTGTACAAAAAGGGCCCAAAAAGTTCAGATACAATTCTAAACATGTCGACATAAAAATAATTAACACTCAGAATGTTGAATAATAAAAGTTGTATAATATAAGCTCTAGAAATAAAAAATAAAAATCATTATTAAAAGTGAAATCGCCCCTAAACATAGTTCTGCCATACGTCAGGTATACTGACCTGCAATTGAAATAGACATAGACAATAGTTCTGTCAACATGAATATTTTATTTAAGTGAGACAGAGTGTCAATATGTTATTTCTGACCGCTACTCAACATACGTTATGCTGACAACATGGCACCTGCTGTAAAAGCCTAAGACGGACGCTGCTCCCCAGGTAGGGGGACACATCTATATGTAGTTAAAGGTCCCTAAAGAGATGTCCCAGGAAAAAGACTGCATGTGCAAGGACAGCACAATACAAATATAGTCATGCCTCAACAGAACTACATATTTAGGAGACTTTAAACCTAGGTTTCAGATGTAAAGATAAGTGTGGGAAAAGAAACAATAACAATTTTAGATTTAAAATTCTAAAAACAATGTTGAGCATTTATTCTATATTCATAGAACTCATTCTAAAAAAAGTAAGTATTTTGTCTCTGAACCCAGTGAGTGCCAGAGATATCACGACAATGGCCCTTTAAGGACAACTGTTCCATGGTTCCCAGTAAATAACTTGAGAGTTAGTTGATAGGAGGGGAATTAGAGCCAGAGCAGGAGTGTGTAATGGGGATGGATAGGAGGCTCAGGCCTGGGTCAAAGCTGCTTAGGAATCAATGCAGAGGTACAGGTGTACAACCACAGGTCTATAAGAGGAAGAAAACCTTTAGAGAGAAGGGGGAGAGAGGGAGAAATAGTGGGGGGGCAGAAACTGTGATCATTCATTTCCATTATCACAATTACAAACACCACTCAGGTTGGTACTGGTTTTTAATTTACAAAAGAAAGCAGAGAGAGGAAGACTAATGTTGTGAACCGGGCTCAGTGATCACATCGGCAAGACAAAGCGCATTACTGTCTCGCCTCCCAGCACTATTGCAAAGAGCCTCAAAGCTGGTCACAAAACCAGACACTATGACATTTCATGCATAAATAAACTCATATATGTGCATTTCATGTTAACGTACATTAAGAACTAAATCAAAGGGCTGAAATGTAAATTTGCTAATTAAATAATATCCCACCATTAGTAATAAAAATGTCACATTTCCTGTGGGGGAAATAAGCACTGAAGAAAATGGAAATAGCCTTGACACTTGGATTAAAACACTATTGATGCCATTAAAATGCTAAGTGGGTCCAACCAATTGGCATAACCACATTTCACTAGTGGAATGTCAAAGGAGCACACGAGTAGTAGCAATTACTATTAGAATACTGTTAATTATGGGGGCTGCATATTTAATATGTGGTAGAGTAAAACAAAGGTTATGTTAATATGGGTTTATTAAGCATTCACACACTATAAAAATGTCTGTGCGTTGTAGCTACTTGATGCTTTCTTTTGAGAAAAGCTGGGTTTTTTTTCAGATGAACACATTTTCATAAACTGAATACAACAAATCTTGAATGTGGATTATCTTTTTCATTATATAGTTTTTAAACTGAGGCAAAAACCAGCGCATGTGAAGCACTTAATATGATAACGTTTTTAATACCCCAACAGCAACAACATCATGGACCTCATGTGCCCTCTTGTGGTGAAAACGACACACACTTGTCTTATTTATCTCCCTACATCATTTGTTTTTCATGCCCTTTAATGGAAAGACCAAATCATTTTGCTTAATTTCAGAATCCACAATATTTCAGCAGATATTTCAGAGCATCTCAGAGACAGTCTTCTTACATTGACAGAGTGCCATTATCTTTTCCCTTCTCCATTGTTCTCTAAGATAATGATGGAGTGACTGGCAGAAAAGCCATTTAAGTTAGCATTATCTTTCCTTTTTCTTAAATTCAAACAGGTACCTCTAACATTTGGGGGGGTTCACTGTAGTTATTTATGTGCAAGTCAATACCTTAGGTGAAACATTGACACAACTGAATTTCTCTACACAAGCTCTCCATGCACAACCCCAACATTCAAGTTTGATTCATCTGGGACATTATATATATATATATATATATATATATATATATATATATATATATATATATATATATATATATATATATATATATATATATATATATATATATATGACTACTTAAACATGCACATAGATAAATAGACAGATAGATGGAAGAACATCAAGGTCAGGAAGGCATTTAAGTTCACAAGCTCAGTGTGGGTCCCCCCGGCTCCTGTAAATCTACACTACAGTGCTGCATCTCTTAATACACACACAGCAATTAAACTGCTGTGACTTTCCTTGGGACAAAGAATTTGAATATAAAGACAATTAACAATTTTATGTTTATTTGATTTCCCTCATGCTGTCATTATCTATCCTGAACAAAGCAGCAAGTCTGAATAAATGGCCACTACTTGTGCTAATTTAAACTAAAGGAAAAGGGAAATACATTTGTTTCCAGACGATTATATAGTGAGCAATGCATTTGCTGGGTACAAATGGACACCATTCATTACAGTTAACAATGACATCCAATTCAGCCCAGCTAATGAACTTCAATACAATCATGTTCAGTATTAACGAGTGATTTGTTGAGTCTAAGTGTATCATTTTGGAGGCTAATGTTGATGAATGTCTGGTTGTGGAGAGATGGGGACTTGCAGGGAGCGGAGAGGCTCTTGTCAAGCCCCCTTCTACAAAAGTGTAATACCACCACCTAATGGTATTGTCATGGAAGCACACTTTACTACACACAAGCATTTTTTTTTGTATAGCTATAACAAAACATTATTGACTTGGTAAACATATTAGGGTTTTATGAAACTCACCAATGCCAGAGTTGCCTCCAGTAATGAGGACAACCTTGTCGGAGAAATCTTGACCCTGCAGGATCTCAAGAGCAGCAGTGTTTCCATCATATCGTTTTGGCTTCACCACAACATCCTCTACTGTAAATGCCTGCCGTGGGTCAAAATAGGTGGTCCGCTTGTTAATGTGACTGAAAATGAGAGAGAAAAATAGGATGTTATAATAGAGAGTTCATCCCAGATTTGTACAGTACAGGATATCCTGTGAGGCAAAACAAATGTGTTCATTTGTTTCCTCTATTAAGCAAACAGAGAGGTTCAATCATCAAACTACTTACTCAACATAAATCATCTGTCCTTTTTCATCCGTTTCTTGCTCCCAACCATACGGTAAATCTGTGGAAAAAAGAAAACTCCATAAGAACTAAATTAATATCTTTGCCGCTAGTGATAGTTACATAAGAATCACAACAAAGGTTGAGGGGGAAAAAAATAGCCCCCAAATCCGATAGTTGTAAAGTACTGTATGTATGGTTAGAATACAATGCCCATTTGAAAACGTTCCCATATGCCTTGTATATGTGTCTGGACCTCAAGCAGATATAAATATGTAGTAAGACCCTGAAGAACAAATGAATATAACAAACCTCCAGCACAACGCTTTTTCTTTCCCGTCTTCGGGTGTTCCCACTGTGTCTTCATCTCATCATGGCTGGGACACAAAGACAAAAGAATTATGAAAATATGTACCTTTTCTTCAATACACTACCTATATACTGAGACTGTGGACACACATTGACGTGATGTAATGTGACATTAATGTGCCAGATTTAACCCAAAGAGGTTCATTTTTATCTACAGCCTTAAGTCAATGTTGTACATTACAAGAAAGAACAAAACACAATTAAATACATATAGTTACATAACACAACCCAAAAAAATCTGCTAGCGAAAAGCTACACACAATCATAACAGCAGACGAGATAAAATATTACAAATAACTACAAAAGTTTGCAATTCAGGAAAATACCAAGGACACAAAACACGTTCATACAACAAAACAAAACCATAACAAAAGACAAAAAAAGCCTCTCAACTAGGAAATGCAAACCAACTTTGGATATGTCTAATATGTCTATGAAAGACATTGGTGTAAAGACCCAGATAAAATGCAAATGCCATGTTTGCTCTGAAATTCCAACCATCAATGTTTAACATTTTCGAGGTACAGAACCTTTTGCTGTCTTCTTCCTGTCCCACCACTGATGAGAGATTCAGGATGTGATATTCAAAGTGTAACTCTATCACGAAGTTATGCCTCTCACTGCACATCCTCTGAGCCCCAGAACCACATATACTGCAGCTACAGCATGGTCACATTAAACAGCTTGCTAATGTGCGCTCATGGACTTAATAATCCATGCTATCAACTCAGATATCAGAGCTTATTTAAACTGGTGTATCGTGAGCTAGCACGCTGTGTTAGCAGCAGGCTGAGAACACCTAGGTTATATGTGTGCCTCTGGTCGTGAACAAGTCAAACTCCTGAATACATACATATCGGTGTTGACACATTAGATGAAGGATTGCTCTCACTTTGCATAGTAGACCCAGCCATCTTTCGTGGACCTCTCTTCCCATCCGGGAGGTAACTCATCCTCACTGTCTGTGTCGTCCATACCTGCGAATTTTAGAGCGGCCATAACTGACAGGTTGTTGTTTTTATTGTATACGACGGCGTTACGAACACAAAACCTGTAAAGGAATATCTACTCTGAAGAAAATGAATACAACTGTCTGTGTCAGAGCAGAGAATTACCAACACAGCATTTCACCGGCACTTCCGCAACAACACGCGGTGACGCTGCCGAATGGCCTTCTGGGAAATTGAGGCGAAAGAAACGTGCGGCCTTTTAGTATTTAAACGTCCTTTGCCATTTTAAAGATATAACCATATTAGTTTCCACCAGAGAGGCAAAAATCACATTTAACATTTTTTCAGAGCATAATTATATTCATTAAAGCCAGTTGTGATGTTCTGAATGGACAACATTTCAACAACAAGGGACATTTTCAAAGTGCTTCACATAAAACCCATCAGGACTCACTCAACATCCAGAAATAATGACTACTGCTAGCTGACCAAACACAAGCCACTGAGCAGGTCTATACTGCCTCCAATTGGCTTGCATAAAAAACATTTGCATTTATTCAAACTCAAGTTATTTGATTGGTATTCAGCCTTATAAGCTTGCTATTGTAGGACATAACCAAAGAAATTGATAGCCATTATCAGGGTCTGAAATTAAGCGTATTCTTCTTTTCTGTGGCAGGTCACTGAACAATTGTACTGGCCTGTCAATTTTTTTGTCTGCCACTTCAGAAATACATACATAGAATCTTTATAAATGTAAGCACTGAGTAAATGGTATACCAGATTGTAGAATTACGGAATATTTTATGTAACCCTAATATTTGACTATTGTAATTTAGGAATTGCTCTTTAAAAAGCAATAGATCTGAAAATAAGGGGAAACTACCTGCCATGGTGGCAAGTGACCTGAAATGTGTACCTGCATACTAGAGACAACGTTTACCCTGTATTTGGCAGGTGCATGTGCTAATTTCATTTCCTGGTCTTGACAACAGACATATCCCATTAAAGTCTGATGCCTTTTTGGACTTTAGTCTAGCTTTAAGGCTAAAAGTATTAGCAGTGAGGGCCTTATAAGCATATACAAAGAAGCTTTATCCAGCCTCTGCTTTGTAGCTTGCCACTTTCCCCCGAACAAATTATGAAGAGTGTCAGCATTGTTCCGTATCCAGAGTGAAGCTGCTCTGCACACTTGGCTACTTTCTTCGCTTCCACTTGTGCAACTCCTGTTTGTTAGAGTAGTGATTCAACTACTGCTTTAAGTAAGCAGTTTCTGTTATTCCTGCAGAGAACAGGGAGAGTAGTCCAGATAATGACTTCCAGAGAAACTTGAAATATGTGACACTTGCATGCTTTATTGACTGAATATGAAGAATCTGCTGACACATGGTCAGCCAGGCACCTGGTTTAGTATAATTGACTGCAAAGATGCATATTTTCTTCTTCCATATTGCAAACAGAGTCTGACAGTTTCTCCAGCTCCAGTTTTTCTTTTCAGAGAATGACCAAAGAGCTTTCCTTGGCTACTACCTACCTCCCCAAAAATGTGGAGCAGAGGTCAAGTTGCTGATTAACTAAAGCACGAGGATCTTGCTGTTATAGATGACTTCGTCATGATGGCACAGTCACAAGAATGTATGATATTTTTAGACTGTGCAAATGATGAGGAGCTTAAGATAATTATACTTGCTAGAAAAACACTCCTTGACCTGGAAAAACAGTACTTCAGCATGACTATTTACATAGAAACCAGTGTTAGAAATCATACATTGCGGAACTGATGAGCCATGTTGTCAGTACAGTGATCCCCAACAGATTCCTGCCACACAAGGTCATGTTGTGTTATGCTCTTATGATGTCTTTGTCAGGGATCTTCTTCCCAGTGACTCTGGTTCTAATACAATGTTGTTTGACAAAATAATCTTTTTCCTGCAGCATTCAAATGCATCACACATGTCTTCATCAACTGATTGTTCCTTTTCCCGTCAAAATACTATTTTCAAGGTCACGAATGAACTCTCAAGCTCAATGGGAGGTGTTGTCACAAAAAAGTAGCAATTTCTCAAAGCAACCAGGTGTTTAATGTGTTCACATTTTAAGTACTATAATTACTATGCATTTTACAATACTTTATACTTTTAGTCCACTACATTTGATTTCAGAGGGTAATGTTGTACTTTTTTTTTTTACACCAATACATGTATCTGACAGCTACAATTAATAGTTATTACATTACAATTTTACATTAAAAAAACAAGAAGCTAGTTATAGATCGAACTACCCAACAGTCTGAACATAATTAAAATGAGCTCCACTTCCAGAGGCTATAACATTAAAATCAGTATTAGTGATTAAATATTATACAGTGTAAAATTGACAGAGGCCATTCTGTGGTATAATCTGTACTTTTACTTTGCTATTCTTCTAATTTTGCGATATGTTTACCAAAGTAAGATATTGAATACATAATTTGCTATTTCTAAACTGTGGTATTGCTGCTTTTACCTAAGTAAAGGATGGGAATGTGTTCATCACTGGCCAATATGCTAATAGATACCAAAAGTATCTGGCTTCAGAACGAAGTACTTCATTAAACCTTAACTGGGAAAACTTAATTTGGGGGAAATTCAAGAAATGTATGTTTCACTTTTCATAAAGAACGTAAACCTTCTCTGCGAAGACATGGAGGATGTGACAGAAAGCCTAGAAACAACTGGACCCATCTAAAGATTGAACATTTTGGGAACTTGATAGTATGTGTTTCTCACTTGGAACTGATTCTACTTGGCACAATAGTTTAATCTCCCCGAGATGTATGTGACAATTAGTGTGATTCAAATGGACTATAACGGGACGAATAAGCCATCCAATGTAATGACATTACTTCCCTCTGTGCATCCTCAGCCCGGCCACAGCGCATGCCCCTGGGCGGCAGAAGGGGGAGGGGCTAGAAGGTGGGCCGACCAACTGTAGGCAAGTGTGTGTGTTTGTGTGTTCGTCTCAACGTAGCACGAAATGTGTCTCCTCTCAGCAAAGACACACAGAGTAACGGGAGACGTGCCGATTTTTTTTTTTTTACATTCAAAGTTTTAGTTTTTGTCGCCTTGAGACTGTGTCGATGTTCCACTCTGTATATTAAAACATTCCGCTTGTAAAACGCAATATTTATTAGAGCTGCCGACTTCGTTTCTCCCAAAGAGTGTCCGCTTCCCCTCCCCTCGATGAAGCGCTGCGATGCCCTCTGATTTTATATCCCTCCTGAGCTCGGACCTCGACCTCAATTCCCCCAAATCTCTATACTCAAAAGGTAAGACTTTACTAAAACGCACGTTACTAGTAAGGACACCGCCACGGTTGTTTAACTTGAAGTATCGTGAATGTCTCGATGGCTCCCGTTAAGCTGCTAGCTAGCAGGAGTTAGCTTCTTTTCTGCCGTTAGCCGACCAAGCTAGCAGTTAGTTAGCCGCATTTGGCTTGAGCGTTGGCGTGTACCTGGTTGGCTGGCTGGCGGTGTCACATGCGTGGAAGACCACGATACGATAGGCGGCTCGTCTAAATATAACAGGCGACACTTGATATCCTATCGGTAAGAGTCAATTCGTCATTAATGTGCAGTCTCGTCTAATGGCGAGCGTAATGCTAGTTAGGGACGTACTCCTCGCTAGCCACAGCCACCACATTGGTTGGATGTACTAAAAAGCCCTGGTGGGATTCTGTGGAGGTGTGTGCTTATATCGCGAGAAAATGTAGTACATGCATGTACGTTTTGTGCCTCCTCCTTGGGTGACAGTCCCTCTGGTTTAACATCATGTGTGGAATTAAGCCAGAGTTTGTCCGCTTCGTATTTGAATGCAGTCCGGGGCACATGAGAGCTCGGGTGCTGCCAGTTGCCCCTTGACAGGATAAAGGGTGCTGCCACTCGTGCCAACATGTAATCTATAATACGTTTCGGACACATGACAGCCAGCTCTTGTTTTATTTTTAGGAGGGTGTTGCTACATCAATTAGGAAGTAGACCGTTAACTCGTAGTGTTGTCAGCTGGGTTGATGGATTTGTACTGGCTTTCAGCAGCACTTTGTCTGCAGGTTAATTTCCTCTTCTGTTACCAAGCGTATCAACTTCATGTGTAAGGGAACTGTCTGTGAATCTGCCACTCTACACTGGCATCTATCATGCCATTGCTTATTCATGTGCAGGCCTTGTGTGCTGTGTGTTGTTGTTTGGTCCTGCTCTTAAAGGGGAAACCTGAGACTTACAGATTCCTGCATTATGATTGGACACTGACTTCCTGTTATTTTTTCCACCTGGTTTTAGATGTAGTACACATTTTGATGGTTAACAAATAGCATATACACCGAATACAATCTGTACCTGCCAGCTGTCGGGCCTGCTGTTCTTACATCTGTCTATCTGCTATGTATAGAGTGCTCATGAGCTAGCAGAAAGCACTGCTATGTGACCCTGAAATGCTCAGTTGAGCCTACCATATGGTCACACTGTTTATTTATATCTCATAGTGTGTGTGTGTGTGTGTGTGTGTGTGTGTGTGTGTGTGTGTGCACGCGCTTGCGCTTGCATAGTGGTCAAGGTAGGAGACATGCTCATCAACAATCTAGTGGGAGACCTTGTGTACTGTATAGCAGCCAGTAAGAGAGACAGAGAGAGGGGACAGAAAAAAATAGGTAAATGTTAAGCCTCAATAGTGACCCAAACCATGATCTCTTTAATTAAAAATATATGATATTCGTAGTAATAATATAGTAAATATTCACATTTCAGATCTTTTATTTGCCAACTCTGACTCTGGGAACCAATTTTAAGATGTGTGTAGTCTTGCATCTATGTGACAGACACAAATTATTGATTTAGCGTTAACTATGTCAGTGAAAATGTCATGGGGGGGCTCTCAAACAATATACATTTGAAAAAGAATAAACCCACAGCAAATGTGTATGATATAGTGTTTACAATATACCTTGGAATACCAGGATTTTATAAACAGTTAAACATGAAATCTGATTTTATTTTTGTTCTGTTATTTAATTGTGCCTGAACTGAATCTATTAATTTTTGTTCATGCAACCATTAGGCTCAATGGTCTCAGTCACCTGAGACCTATGAGAAGAAATGAAAGTGCCCCCTGGAAAGAATCCTTTCAAAGCATGCTGCCTCATAACTTTTATTGACAAATCCATGTATATTTGTTTATTCGCTGCACCTTTGGGAGCTAGCCCAGTGGTTAGTTCAGGTTAGGTTGACTACCCCAAAGCTTGTGTTTTAGAAAGTACATTACTATAGCTTTTACGGAAATGTAAGCTAGATGTTTAAAAAGTAATTGGGTTGTATTTTAAGCTGGAACCACTGATCTGGTTTATCGGCTCTACATAAGCCGGCGCATGGAGAACCAAATAGAGTATCTAGCCATTCATTGCCAGTATAATTCAGTGTCAAGGTAAACAGATGGTGTAAATATCACAAAATGGCATTCTTTGTGTGTAGGGAGTAGCTTCTTGTCTGCACTCTGGCTTCAGCATATCGCTATGAGTTCAAGAGTGTAATTAAAGGAGCCATTTTTGGCCACTGAAACACATTCTCGGCCTGCATATTTTTCAGTTGCAACAAAAACATAGCCATCATGTATTGTCTATTCATCCGTCATCCCCCATCTTAGCCCCAAGCCAGCTGCAAAGAATAAAAATGGACTGGTGACCTTGCCATTTGGCAAAACCTTGAAGGCATGTGTAATGTGAGCAGTGCATAACTTTGAGATGAGGTAATTTAATTGTTCTAAGTGTATGTTTAACTCAGTCCACCCCCTGGCAAGTGAATGTGTTGCAGCCTACTTTTTTGGGCATACTCGGTCAAGCCATTAGCGCTTTGCACATAAACTGTACAGATGTCATCTGACTTGTATAAAAGCAAATGGAGACCAACACTAATATCCCTGAACAGATCAGTGTCAACTATTCAATTGGGAACAGTGAGAAGTTAAACTTCTTTTTTTTTTTACTGAGATTTATAAGTAAAACTACCATTATATTTTCTCTTGATAATTACCAATGCAATACATGTTTTCACGTTGATGGATAGAGCTTTGCATTGAAGCCCTTTTTTTAGTCCCAAATGTAATTTGACACATTGTATACAAACTCTGTTTTGCCTACTGTTCCCTCCCTGACCAGTCGGGCACATGAGTACATTTAAAACACTGAATGAAATCCAGACTGTTCATTTACATTTGGGGTAAATAATGTATGCAGGGAGGAGATGTGTAGCAAAAGCCTTTGATTAGTGACTAACATGTATGCCCCATTTAGACCAGCACGGTGACATAGTTTATTCTCCTTTTTGATCTGCCCAGCTCAGTGAACAGGCATTTTGTATTATGTAATATAATTAAGTTGTTTTTGGCATATATATATATATATATATATATATATATAAAACCAACCCACTGCTTCTGTGGTGTGAGTCTGTGAATGGTGACGACATTTATGTATAAGCGAATGCCCTTCATTGCATATGAATGGGCTCCAGGCAGGTTGAACATGCTCTCAGTACTAGACTCGCGAATACACACATCTCCTGTGTGAAAGGGGTAATAGTCAAGACTGAGGTCATGTCGGGTTGCCAGTCAATCTGTAATGCATTCATGCACAAAGACTCTCTCTCTTATCAACGTGAACGAAGCACAAGAGATGGAGGATTATCGTGAGGATCACGCACACTTTGCTATTTGTGTAAATACGCTGTCATGGTTTGTCTGGTTTACAGGGTCTGTCGGTGTCATTGTGAAAGTCCCACTGAGCCATGTTTTACTTTGTTTTCTGCACAGGACACTTTTCACTGCGAGGTCTGTGAATACGGCTATCGCAACTCTTTCTATATTTGGAGAGAAACATTGCTGATGAGTTTTTCAAATGTAATTTGTTGGCACTTGAGCACCAAAACCCTAATGCCATTCCGCTCCCTATAACACCTATTAGCTATGGATAAAGAATCAAGCGTGGAGCTGGCCTCCATCTCAATGCTTTAAGTTCTGTGTGAACGAGAGTATTGCGTGTCTCGTTGTGTGTGTGAACTGTGGTGATTTTTGTGTTGTCACTCCCTCAACAGTACTGTTGACGTCACAGAAGTGTCAGATCATGTTTCTAGTCAGTTTCACCATTCAAGTCATAGCTGAGTATCAGATGACTACTACACATGCCGGGTGCTGCAAATGCACAGCTGAACTATCCATGTCAGCGTGTTGATGGGTCCCTGTTTCTTAGCAACCAAGCTACCTAATCATGTGTTTATCTGCCATTGAGTGCAGTTAATTCCAGTGTAGCCGCAGTGGTTGGTAATAAACTTCTAGGAATCATATTGCCATCAAATATCAAGAAATCTCTCTGTGGGTTGTATTACACTAAACTCAGGGGATGCTAATTTAGGTCATTATAAGACAGCCTGTGTTAGTGTTGACAGCTGAATTTTTTTGGTATATGTAGGAAAAACTGATCACGAAACCCGTGTTTGCTTTCCGTCCCATTTAAGGATCGCTCACTCATTTTTGGAGCCAGTGTCTGGCTGTCATTAGTGGTACTGCATCTTGAGGCAATTCTGCACTGGGTTCAGTTTTTGGCCAATCATAAGTACATAATTATGTATGATTTGTGACAGCATTTCTTTTTTTAAATGGTGCATAATTTACCATAAAGGTTGTACATTTAAATGTACTCCATTTCTGAACAGGCTTAAAACAGAAATACTGAACTCGGAACGTTTCTAATTGTGAAGAGTGGATCATCTTTTCTAGTTGTTTGGTCCTGTAACAAACAACAATCTGATTTATGTTTTTCAGAGCCTAATTTGTCTTCTCCCGCTCATCCTTTATGACAGAGTCGGTATATGACCTCCTCCCCAAAGAGCTCCAGCTCCAGCCGTCGTCCACCCAGACAGACCCGCCCACCATGAGCCAGAAGAGTGGGGGAGAGGCGGGACCTCCCCCCTCTGCAGCCTTGGCTTCAGGTGAGCTACCTGCTAAGTTCATGAAAACCATGATCAGGGATCAGTTCCCCCTCGCCAAACTATTCCTCAAGACAGCCGTGGTGAAGAAACTCATATGGTCTATGTGTCAGTGTCTGAGGGCAATTTCACCCTTTCACCAGTTCCTGAGACAATATTTGTGTTCTTGTTTGAGATTATAATATGCTAGTGTAGTATTTATGTCTGCACAGGTACTGTATTACTGCTGGCATAGCAAGGCAGGGTGATATTAGATTTCACTTGGGTATATCAGGGGTTTTGCTGGTTCCATGAGGTTAGGGTGGTAGCCATTGGAGGGTGGGGCAGTGTTGAAGGTGATTTTTACAGGGGGACTTTATGTTTATGGATATATTTTTAGTTTCTAAAGCTGTATTAAAGGAACCACCAATTACTTCAAATCTGTTATTGTTTTGGTTCTTCCTGTCTGTTGGCTGGTTTGAATTGTTGTTGTTAGGGAACTCTGTACGGTACTTTCTTTTCAAATTCTATCAGCGTCATCAGAAGAGGCATGGCTTACCTTGACTCTGTGTGTTGGGGCTTTGATATTCACTCAAACTGCAACTGCAATACGTGCCTGCAGCTCTTTACCTAACCAGTTCACTTTATAAATCTGACGGAAAAAAGAGATATGTAAAAAAATGGCTGAGTATAGTTTTAGTCTAACTTTTAAACTATGTTATCTAACTAACCTATACCTTGCTAGTGGCAGTGACTATAGTGTAAGATTATTAATGGCTTCCATGTAATAGAAGTCAAACAGTCTTTTCTTGGAAAACGTAGTTCTGAATTACGGCTCCAAGTAATTGGGACTGCATTAACTGCATGCTAACACAGCTTGTTCTTTCTCATTTCACTCATTTCTTTCACCCATAGCACTTTGTTTCCACTTTGATGCTTGTTCTAAATGCTTTCATTTCATTCTGCCTTTTAGGCAGTTCAAAACATATATAAACAGGTGCATGCAGCATAACCGATCCATGTATTTTCCTTTGGCTTAAGCAGTCATCTCAGACACCCCTCATGTTATGACATACTACGCTCCACAGTCTGTGTATTAGCATTTTTTTTATCAGCACATCTCCCTGATGGTCTCAGGATAGTTTTTAATACATTTTGTTATTAAATATTTCAACGAGTGCCTAAAAGAGAAACGGCCTGTGCACATTTGATTTCTATGCACATTGTCATTCACACATACTATTTTACACGCTCATACATCCGTAGGTCATCGGATTGTATTATTGAGGTTTCAAACTTTTGGAGCTTTGCAGCAAAATTATTCATCTACTCCACGATTACTGTCAGTGGTTATGACGGTTCTGTCTCTTTTATGAAATCGTGAAGTTGCCTCTAGCAAGCGTTGGACTGTCTTTTAAATATCCTTTAGAAAGCCAAAGGAATAGGGTCTGATCTTGGATCATGATTCAGGGCAGCCAACATCAGCTAAACTCTGAAGGATTCTAGTCTTGAGTTTCATCTAGAGAGCAAATTAACCGAGAGAGCGTTTTTGTTAATTCTACCTTTTAACGATCCTGTCTGACCAAGCTGGCCCTAAGCAGTGCTGATCAAAAGCATGACCACTGTAATGTCCGTTGAATCATTTCTAACCAAATACACATGCTTCAAGATGTCTTTAAATGATCAACTTCAAAAGTGACTCCTTCTTCAGTATATAAACTCATCCAATTTACTGATTGACAGAAGTTGAATCTTGAATGATCAGCTCTCTTGTTGCTCATTGGCTGTCTCGTTTTTATTGCAGGAAGTTCCCTCTGAGGCAGGGAGTGTCTGCATATAAAATGGTCTGCAGTTCACTGCTCCATAGGTCAGAGGCTTGTTTATTCTGTCTCCATGGCTACGCTCAGTCCCAACCAAATCTTCCAATTGGCATGCGCAAACTACTGTTTACTACTGAATGC
Source organism: Taurulus bubalis (assembly GCF_910589615.1). Lineage (NCBI taxonomy): Eukaryota > Metazoa > Chordata > Actinopteri > Perciformes > Cottidae > Taurulus > Taurulus bubalis. The sequence goes on along the minus strand of NC_136597.1, from coordinate 13,119,804 downwards.
ACATTGCACAAACTGTACTATAACCCTGGCAAATCAAATTTGGTGCCACCTTACCAGCTTGCAAATTTGGCTGTACAAGAAAGTTTGACCAGATTTTGTTATGTTTCTTTCTGGCAATGTGTATGTAACAATTTGTAGCTTGCTTTTGTTTTTGTAAACAAAGCATGTCGGTTTTGTCACATTGATTTTAATTGAGAACGGTTTTGTAGGAATCAAAACATTTTGGGACCTATAGTACCCTTCTCAACTTTAACTTCAGAATATTTGATCAATTCTTGACAGCTCTCGCATGTAAGAGCATATAACCCACAACAGTCTGTTGAAATTAGAGTTGGGAAGAGGGGAAATCAATACAAATCATGCACAAATTCAGCTGCTTGAATGGGACTGCTAGCCTGCACTGTGCTGAGCATCTGTGCTAACTTATTTATTTGTATATACTACTACAGATGCCACCTCTTCCACCTCCAGCCCCTCAGCCTCTTCGTCCTTGTCCATGGGGGCCCCATCCACTGGCTCCTCTACCTCATCCTCAGACCATCTCAAGGGTCCCCAGCATCTCCACTCCACCGGAGGGGATGGGGCTGGAGCTTCAGAGATTCAAGGTATGGAGGGTGCTGCATCTGCCCCCAGCAGAGGCAACAGTGGAGCAAACACTGCAACAGGAGACGTAGGGTCAGGAGTGTTGTCAGGGCTAGGAGTCCAGCAGCCTCAGAACACCCCATCAAAACGGAGGCCTGTGTTGAGCATATCCCCGCCACCCGAGGACCTATTTGACGACAGCCAGATGTCCAGCCAAGACGAGCCGGCCGTATCCGGTCCAACAGGTCCAGACTCCGAGCATAGCAGCAGCATGTGGGCTGATGACTCCGTCTCCAACTTCAGCTTGATCAGCTCCATCTCCTACAACGACAACACAGAGGTGCCACGCAAGTCTAGGAAACGCACCCCTCGCCAACGGCCTGGGCCCAAGCCTGCTCCTCCAGAGGACAGCATGGATGTGTTTGATGCTGACAGCGCCAAGGCCCCTCACTTTGTCCTATCCCAGCTGGGCACAGACAAGAACAGTCCCATAGCCAGGTGGGGGTGACCCTTATCCTTAACTCTGTCCATACAGTAAATGTAATTTAGGGGTAATAATAATAGACTCTCTAGAAGTCATATTAATGTTACTATGTGATTTATTTATTTTCATCCTGCAGCTCTGTTGAGTCAGGACCTGCAATGAAGGGTGGGTCACTGTCTACTCAGTACCCCCAGAGGAGTGATGGGAAAGATCTAAAGATCCTGGTGCAGCCGGAGACCCAGCACAGAGCTCGCTACTTGACCGAGGGCAGCAGAGGTTCTGTCAAAGACCGCACACAGCAGGGATTCCCCACAGTCAAGGTTTGACACAGAAGGCCACCTGCTGTTGCTTGACACATGAAAAATATTATCACCAAAGTTAGAAGTGTTTGAATGAGGCCAAAAATACACCGGACACGGGTTGAGAGTACTATGCTCTGCTAGAGAATGCTCTTAACAGTTCAGAAGCATTCACACACTAAACGATACCCATATGCACATTTTTGTGTTGACATTTTTAGCTAACAGCAGCCATTTTACAATGGCTGCTGTTTCCTGTGTGGTGCAAATTATCAACAGACCCAATGTTCAGAGGGCAAATAATATAAAAACTTGATCATACTATTGTAACTTTACCTGTTAGTGATAAATCTGGGCAGGAAAATGGAAGAATAGCACCTAAGTTAAGCAGCTCCCAGCTGCTAATGTGTTTAAAATACGAAGCAGACCCCTGAAATTTCTTGGCGCACATGTAGTAAAGATGTTAAGAGTTTTATCTTTGAACAAATTAATGTTCTTTTTTTGTGATATAACTTAACTGCTCTGACACTGTATGCTGTGTTTTTTCCCTTTCCTTTTGTGAAATTCATGCAAGGAGAAAGAAGATCCGACTCTTTTTGTCAAACCTAGCAATCATTCTCACATTACATTGCACTTTTCAGTATGCATTGTTTTTTGTGCGGACTCCCTTTGCTCAATGGATGCTTTAGTAAGGAAGCACAGAATGTGTTTCGCATTACTCCATGTCCTATGTGTTTCTTGGGTTTAAAACCACCTAATTCTTTAACGGCCTTATGATTTCTATTATTAGTAAGGGTCAATTCAAGTTATTAACACACAATACTGTTTTTCCTGTCCCCAGTTGGAAGGCGTGAGTGAACCAGTTGTGCTGCAGGTGTTTGTAGCAAATGATGCAGGCAGAGTGAAGCCTCACGGTTTCTACCAGGCATGCAGAGTGACAGGACGCAACACCACTGCCTGCAAGGAGGTGGACATAGAGGGCACCACTGTCATTGAGATTCCTCTGGAGCCCAGCAATGACATGACACTCGCGTAAGGGGTTATTTTTTGTGGCTAATTGCTACCAGTTTATGCTTACACCCTGTTGATGTTTAAGCAGTTAAGCAAGCTAGTTAACAAAATCCAAAACACATTATGTAGTTTAGCAGCTTGTTGCTGAATTCTTGCACTACATGTCATGTATTCCTCATCCATTGCTGTTTCTACAGTGTGGACCGTGTGGGAATTTTGAAGCTGCGTAATGCAGATGTGGAGGCCCGAATTGGTGTAGCAGGGTCCAAGAAGAAGAGCACACGGGCCAGGCTGGCCTTCAGAGTCAACATCCCCCAACCTGATGGATCATTACTGACTCTACAGGTTGCCTCATCACCCATCCTCTGCAGTGAGTAGTGGATGTGGTGTTTCCAGTGATGTGTGGTGTTTTTCTGTTGTCAAGCATAGCATTAAAGAGGTGGGCCTTAGCAGACTGTAGAACTGTCTTTCACATGCCTTCTGGCAAACACTAGCCCAGCTGTTATGTGAGTTTTGATTAATTGACTCTTGTGTCATTCTCCAGCCCAGCCAGCAGGAGTTCCAGAGATCCTGAAGAAGAGTCTTCACAGCTGCTCAGTGAGAGGAGGCGAGGAAGTCTTTATCATCGGAAAGAACTTCCTCAAAGGAACCAACGTTATTTTTCAGGAGAATATTGCAGGTGCTGTAGCCAGCTTGGTGTTGTCTTTGTCTCATTGTAATTTGTATGGATATGGTTTTCTGCATGTAAACCTCTGATGAAAGAAGAAGAACAATATTTTGTTTTATTTGCAGATGATAATTCCTGGCAGGCTGAGGCAAAGATCGACATGGACCTTTTCCATCAGGTAAATGCAGCTGAAATAATAAATTTAAGCTGCAGTATCAAACCTGCCTGCTTTCATCGACCATACTCTTCATGGCATTTTACTGAATTTGTGATTTCTCTTTTGCATAATGCTTTCAAGAACCATTTGATAGTGACAGTCCCGCCGTTCCACAACCAGTCAGTCACTTCTCCTGTTTCTGTGGGAGTCTTCGTGATGACCAATGCTGGTAGATCACATGACGCCCAGCCCTTCACCTATACTCCAGACTCAGGTACAGCCACCAGCTGAAGTGTACGCTAATCCCAGTTTTATACTGTTATCATATTATTATACCAGGAAAAAAATGCTACTTGCATTGGTTGTATAAATCAGTTACAGCAGATGTATTTACATGAAAGGTGTCGGTATTGCCGAAATGCCAGAAATCTTCATTGACTTCATTGTAAGGGAGTGGTGCTCTCACAGACATAAAGCTATCCTGTGTTTCCTCCCCTTACACGCAGCTGATAACTCAAACGTCCGGACAGTAAAAACAGAGGGACCCTCCATGGTCACAACGTGTATATTTGATGGCCAGATCAAATCTTTATCATCTGAGCAAACTGACAGCTCTGCTGCGCCTTCCAAACGACAAGAGGACACACCAATGGAAGTGTCAAGTAATCCACCGTGCACTGATGTCTTTAAGGTAAGATCCCATTCATTCTATAAAAAAAAAATGGAATCAAAATATCTATTCAGAAATGTATTTTGTAACATCTTTGTTTCCTCCCATAGTCATCCCCTGACCCTCATGTCACAGTGCAGCAGACACTGGAGCTCAGCTCTAGTCCTCATCCAGGTGGAGAGTCCTTTCAGAGCCCAATGCCCCTACAACCTGAAGATGTGGAGCTTGCCCAGGCGCCCCCTGTCTTCCCTAGCCTAGAGTCTCTCAGCACCATACAAAAGCAGGACATTGCCCCCACGACCTCCTTTCCAGTGCCGGGCGATACTACAATCCCTCCTGTGACACCCGAAGTCCCCCAGCAATTCCTGCGAGATCCTCAGGACAGCATACCTCCTGAGGGTTCCAATAATAGTGGAGTGGTGGTAGTTGTGGCCATGCCCCAGATAGCGACTCCCTCTCAGGCCCAGCCCCAACAGTCACAGGTTCCCCTGTTCCCCCAGGAAGAGGTGGCCCAGCTGGAGAGGGCAGTGAGGGAGCTACAGGCTGGAGGTAACACCACGCTCCAGCAGGTGTTGGAGGCGGCTGTAGCCCAGCAGCAGCTCAACTCTGTGCTGTACAGCCCCACCCCCTCTGCAGACTCCCTTCAGCAGCATGTCCAAGAGAACATGAATAGCCTTAGATTGGGAACCACAGATAATTCACTATCAACACAGCAACAGCTACAGATACAGCAGCAACAACAGATACAGCAGCAACAACAGATACAGCAGCAACAGCATATACAGCAGCAACAGCATATACAGCAGCAACAGCATATACAGCAGCAACAGCATATACAGCAGCAACAACAGATACATCAACAGTTTCAACAGCATCAACAACTGCAGCAACATCAAATCCTCGGTAACCTTCAGCATCAACAACAGCAACACATACAGCAGCAGCAACAACAGCAGCAGCAAGTTCTTGGCAACATGCAGATCCAACAGCAACTTATATTACAGCCACAAGACCAGCAGCAGCAAATCATGGAGAATATTCAACAGCAACAACAACAGTTGCAACAAAGTCAGACACAACAAGTCCTTAGCAACATCCAACTTCAGGATCAGCAACAACAAAATCAAATACTCACCAATTTACAACAACATCAGCTGCAGCAGCAGCAGCAACAACAACAGCAGCAGCAGCAGCAGCAGCAGCAGCAGCAGCAGCAAAATCAAGCGTTGAGCAACTTGCAACAACTACAAGAGCAGCAGGTGTTGGAGAACTTACAGCAGCACCTTCAGGCTGAGTTGCTTCAACCCCAAGTACAGCAGCCAGTGTCTCTCCTTCAACAGGCTGGAGAGCTGCTCACCATTCAGACCAGCTTCCCAACACAGCCTCCATCCCACACATCTCCCCCACAACAGCTCTTTCAATCTCCCAGACCCCTGGCTGAGACCCAGAGCACCCAACAGCAGGTCCAGGCTGCCCTGCTCCAGAATACGCTGACTGTTCTGACTAGTGGCAGCCTCAACTCGGACCAGCAGCCTACAGGGTCAACCCTATACCTGTCCCCAAACCCTCAGCCCCAACAACAACAACAACAGCAGCTGACATTCATCTCTTCAATGGAGACATCTAACGGTCAGTCTGTTGCAATGTTTCAGAACCAACCCCAAGCTCAGCTTTCCCAAATGCAGCAACAGAGCACCCCCATGGAGCAGCAGCAGTCTCCGCAACAGAGCCAACAACAGCCACCACAGCTTCCAATGGGCCAGCAGAGCTCCTTGTTCCAAAGTATCCCAAACCACTCGCAGGCCAACCCTGTCCCCCAGAGCCAGCTTTCCCAACCCCAACAGACAGGTCTCCTCCTCTGCACCACAGATCTTAACCCACAGGCTATTCCCCCAACTATTCTCTTCAGTACCCAGACCCAAGGCCCTTCACCTATGGGGAGCATCGGCGTTGGAATCCAACAGCCAGACCCAGCGGAGCCCATGTCCTTCCAAGACCAGAGCTCCTCAGGCAGCAATTCGACATCCACCGAGAACCAACAGCAGAGCCTGTTCCAGGAACAGCAGCCAATGCAAGTGGGCTCAAGTTCCATCAGCGTCCAGAGCACTCAACCTGTGGAGCTGTTCTTGCCACAGACATCTCTGTCCAGCCTGTCCACTCTTGGCTCACAAGAGCTGAACAACCAGGCTCCAGTCCCTGGCACGACCATCTTTGTGGTACAGGGTGGTGTGGGTGTGGTATCCAACCCGGGCCAGCAGCCCCCGGAGCAGCTTTTCCAGACAACCGTGGGTGGGAATGTGGCTCCACAAGGACAGGCCAATCTGTTTGTGTTTGGCATCCAGAATGGTAAGATGATTTTGGTCTCCTCCATCTCTGAAGTACAGTAAATCAGAGTTAGCGGTGTTGATTTTCCTTTGGCAATGGGGAAAGGCCAATGCCTTTCCCTACTGTTTGATGATAGTGAATATTTGCATTTTCTCTTCCTCCCAGACTCGCCCCAGCTGCTCAGTTCCTCTGGACCCGCCTTGCCAGCTCAGGGCCAGCCCCAGAACTCCAGTCACATGCAGCCTCTGTTGGACCAGCCCATGGCCCAAGCTGCCTCCACAATGCCAACCGCCATGCACAGCAGCTTACAGAACACCCTTCAGGCACAAATGCAGTCCAGCTTAGAGAACGCCTTGCAGACCAGCCTACAGAATGCAATGCAGGCAAACACACAAACTGCTCTGCAGTCCAGTTTGCAGGCAACCATAGAACCAAGTCTGCCAACTCCAATGCAGACCAATCTACAGACACAGATGCAGAACAGCTTACAGAATCAATTGCAGGCATCAATATCTACATCGTCCAACATGGATAAAATGTAGGACCTACTGGAAAGTCTACAGAAGCAATGATTATTGATTGGACCATGTGGGCACTAAGGAGAGTGACTGATATGTAGCCGTGTAACATCCTTACATCAACGAACCGAATGCTGGTGTGTGATGTTTTGTGTCAATGCCACAAAACTTAGAAACTTTTAAGTATGTAAGATTGAAATGCCCCTTTTACCTAAAAACCCAAATTATGAGCTCATGTACCTCTGTTTTTATGGAATATTTATAATTAATTATAGCCTTCATACATCCATTGTCCTTGAATTGAAGAATCCGCCTTTGTTATTACCCCTCTTGCAGGATCAGAGAGGCCTGTAATAACTGCTTTATCCATCACTCTCAGAAATGCAGTGTTTTGTTGAGTGTTTTTAATAATGTGAACCTAAGATGATGATGATGATGATAAACAACCTGCCAGGTTTGGGTGGAAAAACTGGAAAGTGATAAAGAATGTCAGCGACAAGGAAACGGGGGAATTGTAATGTGATGGAGATGAGTCTGGAAGAGCAGGCAGAATAGATAAAACAGCCAGAAGTGAATATCAGGTTGCACATAAGTGTCTGATAAAGGCGGATTCTTATTTTGTGAGTGTGTAAACTCGTCGCCGTCACTTCACTCTGAGAGGCAGTCTGTGAGATGTGTTTTTGTCTGTTGATCATGTAGAAAGGGGGACATTACCTGGCATAAAAGCAGGGATTGAATAATGTCACAACTCAATTTAAACTTTTGACATGGATATGCATATGTCAACAATTTGACTAAAATCTACTCTGAGAGTAAATACTTTTAAATTATACATTTGTAGAATGTTTTGCCTCAATCATGTATCAGTATGAACCTGTGCCGACTCTTATCAGGAGTGTTCAAATATTGATCGACTCCAAAAAAAGAAAGCGCACACTAAAATGGTTATCAATGCATTCTGGTGTTGCAGGGGATTCCCCCATGTGCAGAAAGAGGAGGAACTATTAAATGCTCACAAATAAGATCCCCCTTATGAATAATGTGACTTGCCTTTTTGATTTGGCACCGCCCAGTGTTTTCATAGGTTAAGGCCTCATTACTGGGTTTGTAGAAGCTTTGTTGGTGAAACTTTAAGACTATATATATGTGTGTATCTTTTTTGTTTTAAAGAAGTTGGTATCCTTTACCACTTTAATGTGGATAGAAAGAAACTTTCCACTAGTGAAAATGGAGTGGTGTGTGTGGTTTTATAAACGTTTTATCTCAAGCACTTTATAACCTCTAGCTAATCCTTATATCTGTCCACAGCTCCCTTCTGACCCAGCTGAATTTGTACTTGGAAACGTCCAGTTAAAATCCGAAATAACACACAGCAGTTGTCTTTGTAAAAGGTAAATACATCTTTACCGAGCATTTTAACAATTTTTCATTTCTGAATACTTATGAGGTTTAGGACGACTTTGTATAGGATGTCTACTCACTGTTGAATTCCTCTTTGTATTCAGTCTCAGTGGTCCAGTCAAGTCTGTCTAAACAAACAGCCATTCCCACAAAAGCATTGTCATTTTTCAGTGTTGGAGTGGTAAGTAGGCCTTTGTGTTTTTCACACTGACAAAACACCCAAAATATTTAATAATTCATTTAGTTTGTGCATTGACATGAAGGATTTTTCATCGTATTTCTATTTGTACTATTTACTGTTACTGTCACTTGAGACTGTTTTACCTTGTGTTGTGTTAGATATTTTAGTTTTCGTCTCAGTGTTGGTACCGCGTGCTGGCCGGCGCCATGTGAAGTTGGCTTCCAGTAACCGTCCCTTGTGTTGTGAACAGGGGCTGACTGGTAAATGAAGTCTCTGTTACATAGAGGCTGCCATTTTGGTTCTATCGATGGTGCTATGTGCAGGAGGCCAAATGTTTTCCCTGGGAAGGTGAAGTCATGACCTGCCCATCTCCGCCTCAGATTGGATGCACTTGTGGCCTTCGTTGGTCGGGTTGGTTAGGCTTAGGCACGAGGCGTGAGATTGGTTAGGCTAAGAACATCAGGGTAGGGTGGGTCATGCCTTTGCCATCCTAAAATAAAAACAAAAAGAGGCACACGAGTAATGGGCTCTTCTGATGTATTTCTAGTGCATAACAGTTTGTACGTATATCAATAGCACTGACATAAATTGTTAGTTTTGAAGCCGAGTTGAGTCTAGAGCTGGCTGTTGTGGGGTCAGACTGGAGTGCACCCAGGCATACCAAAGCTCCTGTTGTAAATCGCTGTCATCTTGTCTCGTCCGTGTCCTTGCAAATGCCCTCATAATGTTTACTTGTTTGTACTTACTCATTTAAGTTATGCAGCTCTTTACGTGGATAGTAATTCAGCATGTTGTTTTTAAGTACAAGTTTTATAAAAATATATGTAAAGGTACTTCGTTTCATGGATCAGTTGACCTCATTAACATTTCCACCAATTTGATACATTACTCTTTGGTGCAAAAATAACACTGCTGTACTTTCCATATCTACAACAGTAGCCAATTTGGCGTTATCAAAAAGCCAATTTCTGAGAATTCAAATGTTAGAATGCTCACATGCATTTGTTTGCATTTTATATTCATACTATGTTGTCCTGCAGCTATTAGTGATCCATTTTAAAGTAATTTATCTTTTTTAGAATTTTGTATCCATGTATCAAAATAGAGTATTTTTGTAAAACTAAACGTTTTAGTTTATGCTCATAGCAAAGAATATCATTGGTCTGTTTTCCTGAAATGAAGCGCAGGTTTATTGTGTTTTTTGTTCTTATAAGTGTGCGACTGAAATTAGAATCACGCAAATATGTTGGAACTTAACTGTAAACGGTTTTAACATTTGACTTTACCCAACTTGTATACCATAATATGAGTTAGGTTTTTCTTTTTGTGTGTGTGTGTGTGCGTGTGTGTTTTTTCTTCTTTTTTTTTTATGTCATGCATCTCAAACGGCACTTTGACTCATCCATTAACTGTAGATCAGGTTAGAGCGCAGTAGTGATGTTTCCAAGCATTCCTTTCCTCTTGGGGAGTTTAAGAGCACATGGTGTTGTGGAACAGTAATGCCTCTTAAAGCCATACCAACACAGAAAGCCAACCTGTGACTTCAGTTTCATGAATGTAAATTTTACCTCATGGTGTGGACATAGAGCTTGCTCTACATCTAACATCGGACCAATTACAGTTTTAGAGAACATATATTTTGAGGCAGAGAGGGTGGGCGGATTGGCACCAACTGTCATTTGTATCACTGTACATTTGTCAGATTATTTTGTCTTGGATTGTGGTGTAATTTCATGTTTTTCACATCCAGTTGTTTCATTTTGAGCAATCCCGGATGCTCAGTCTGACTCTTCAAATAGCCTCTTCCACCTGAAAAAACATGTGAAACATAAATTTAATGGTGGTGAAGATAGCACACACATCTTTACAAAAATATCAGTTTTGTCCTTGAGTCATGTAAATTAATATCCATGTATATTTAAATGTGAAATATACTGCAGGGGTATCTTGAACTTCAATTGTGATGCTTTCAACAGAACTGTGTGTGCCTTGATAACTTAACTGTTGTTTACTGGTGTCCCTTTCGTGTCATTGCCATTTGGCTCCTTGTCCTTTTTGTTTTCACTAGGACTGTTGAACATCGAAACAATTTTCAGTGAATTATTATTTCAAAACGCAAGCATAACCCATAGATATATTTTAATTTCACATTTCTCTTTGGAAATCCATTCCAGGATATCAGAGTAAGTACTCTCAACAAAATATTGTGCAGCTGCACAAGTGAATTGTCAACATGTCTGTTACTTTTTGTTAAACGTTTTCATGCCTCCTGAGATTTGTGTATGAGGTAAAAGGGACGAGACCGTGGATTGTTTTATTGGAGCGCTTTCTTGTGTTGATGTGCTTGTCAACATTACTATTGTTGCTGTGAAAAGCTTGAGAAAGAGCAATCATGATAAATTAACTGTTAATTGCCAATAGTGTGAGCTGTATCTTGTGTGTAATCAATTGGCTCACTTTTCCTAGTTCGCTTTTTCTATTTCACATTCTCCAACGGTTCTGTTGTATCCGTTCTGTGTAGCTTGAGCTTTAGTATCTGGCCTTAAGACCCTGCAGTCGGTATAAAGGTCAACCCCAGTGTGTTATCATACATCTGAACTATTATTAACATGTACTTTGCCTTGGTCTGGACATTTGTATACTCTTCTGTTTATATCTGTAATCCTGCTGCTACATTAAATGAATTAATAAAAATGTAAACTTCTTGATTTGCTCCTTTAATCCCTCGCTTCCTTTTTAGATGCACTAGTTGTAAAAAGCTCTGATATTAATCTTTTTTTAGGCAAATATTGCATGGAAGTTAAGTTACACATTGCACTCATCCTCACAATGAATGCTCTGCAGCTATGACAAATCTGGCTTCAGGTGTTTAGTATCAGCACAAATGCATTACAAACATCAGGAAAACGGCTGGTCATAGTTTGCTAGTTCTTCTATGTAGAAGCCGTTGGAAGAAGGATATGGGATCCTCCGGGTAAAAAACAACTTCAAACTCGGGAGTTCTCCTGAGAGCCAGGGCAGCAACCAGTATGGCAAACATGGCAGTGAGGCCCCATATTTGATACTGCCGTCCTGAATCAGGGTCCACGAAATTAAAAGAGTGGAGCAACCCCATCATCCCAGCAGTACTGTGGTCCTTGTCACTGGTGAAGAAGTCCAGAGGGACTGTGAACACAGCGCTGACCTCGGCTGGGTTTGGACGGGGGCAAAAGGACTCTTCTATGAAGCCAACCACCGGGGTTACCAGCAGACCACTCTGGCAAAAGAGATCAAAGATAGGAGAGGGTGAGATGGGAGAACAAGATGGACCCAAAGCAGCTGGTGCCATGAAAGGGAAGAATCATGTGTACCCTCCTACCTTGTTGATGATAGGGACCAATCTGCAGACCACCTGAACCTCAGCAGGTGGGAGGCCAATCTCCTCCTCGGCCTCTCTCAGAGCTGTGTCCACATCATCTGCATCACTGGGGTCGCTCTTCCCGCCGGGGAAACACACCTCTCCAGGACTGGTCCTAAGCTGCACGGACACACAAGTCAGTCAAACGGAGTTCTATTCAAGAAGACAGCTTAGTCCACCCACTCGACTCACCTCTTGTGAACGCAGCGTCATCAGCGTGCACAGCGCTCCATTCTTCACGATCAGTGGGATCAGCACCGAGGCTTTGGGCAGCACCGGGAGGGAGGCGAACTTGTTTCCGATGTCAAACTGCTTTAAAATGGCTATCGTCTCCTCTTTGATTTGCATTGTGGGAAAGAGGAGGACAGCTACACGCAGCTCGAGCTATCCCACATTACTCCACGTCAGAAAGCGAACGATGAACCAACCTTGGAGCATGTTGACGCGACCCAACCGGGAGCACAAATGTCACTCTCGCCGCTGCACACGGTCAATCTAAAGTGTTAAAGGCTTTTCCAATGACTTCCTGCACTACTCGCCCGGTGACGTTGAGTAAACAAGTGTCCCATTGACACGACGGCTGGGACTACATTCAATGACATCACGTGTCATGACGTGTTACGTTGGGATCTTGAGACGGGGCAGCGTGACCTGCCAGCGTTTATGCAAGCTTTCACAATGACTCGTTTATTGGCGCTGCGCCTCGCCTGGAAAGCAGACGAGAGCAGGCGGCAGCAGCAGGGGGTGCTGACAAGAAACTGCGGTCAAATCGGACAGTTTTCAGCCGCCTTCAAAGAATACACCGGAAGTCGCAGATCTAGTCACTTCCTGTTAGTTCCGATCAGTAGGCTACTTGTAGTTTACAGACCTCGTTTTAATTTATTCACGTGTTTGTAAATATATATTTATGTAGCAATGTGCGTGTAGCTGCATCCTTTGTTCTTTTTATGTCTGTGAAATACATTACTACTGGGTTTGATGTTATATAAATAAGCTTTATTATTATCATCATCCACACAATGTTTTTAGATTAAACACAAGACTAATAGTCAACAATCGAGCGTTAAGTATTAACACTACAACTACACAGAAAATAAGAATTTTCTACAACACGTGGTGTTTGCTGTCAAATCTAAGAGCCAATCAGCTCTCTAATGCGGCAACAGCCAGGGGTTTCCCATCATGCACTGGGCCACGTAGTCGGTGGAGAGCTACTGCGGCGCCTGGCTCTAAAATCTGCGGCCGCCTCGCTCTCGTGACATCGTTGACCGCGTGTGCATGACGTCAGAGCAAGTCGGGATCAAGTCTGACACAAATCTAACCGGCATCCATTGCACCCGATCGCCGGTGGTCGATTCTGCGCAGAACTGGCTCATCTCGAACAAACCTAATGTGTTGGCTACAATCTAGACACGACCACAACAATGGTGAAGCTAGCGCAACAAAGCCCTAAAAAGACGTCATTGTATGCGAGAAGTTTTTTCTTGTTCTCGCCACATTTGGTTGGTAGCTGACACCGTAGTTATGAGTTTGATGACAATTGTATAATTACTTCTCAAAAATAAGAATGCACGTGTAATAAATGGGAATGCAAATATAATCTGGGATGACGTATAAAGGACAACAAAAATATAAAAAACAGAATTCAGAGATTGAACAAGATTTATATTGCTGTGTACAGGTCCTCGATGAAAACGTCAAATATGAAATAAAACAAAGTACATTCCAAGTCAGTCATTTTATGGCATAATGCTAAATCCATGGCATGAGAGGATATATCCGCATTATAAATTGAAACAAACACAAACTGAAGGCTCCTTAAATTTGACTGACAGCTCACTGAACGACATTCTTCTTTCCATCTACAAGATAAAACTGCAATTTACAGGTAAAGTATACACAAAGGTGAATAAATAATTTCAAATTTAACAACCAAAATATTCAGAACACATAACTGATCCCATGTATACTATAGAGGAGACGTTAAGTGTTCGTTAAGTCATTTACAACCCACATTTTGTGGATTTTTATGTAGAAAATTAAATAAGATTCAAAACACAGCAAAGTTAAGAAAGGGAAATCACAGTGGTCCTAGTCTTGATTTCAGTCATCGCCTCTGCAGCACGTTATCTGCTCATACTTTGTACTTCTCCTTGGCTTGATCGTTCAGTAAACAGATGTGCTGTGAAACAAATAAAGAGGATAGTCAATTCATGTTTAATAAATTTCCATTTTCTGCTTTAATTCAACACGTTGTACAGCTAGACCATTGCTGTAGCTACCAGAGGAAACAATTAAAACCTTTAAAATAATTAAAAAACACCTGAGGAGGGCTTTACATTCTACAATAAACCACAAAATTGACATGATTGATAAAAAGACAGGTTTTGATTTATCGGGTTTAAACCTTTTCCCTTAAAAAAAATACAATAAATAAATGGTATTACACTTTTAAAAAAAACATATTGTCCATTCAAATTCAGCCATTATTCATTTTCGTGACCTACACTTTTCATACTTGTCATAATGGAAGAGCGCTTTGGACCAGCATTTAGGGAGAACGAAATATATATAAATACGAAATGAATAAAATGCAAAAAAAACAAAAGTATTATTTGTCACTACACATTGGTAAGCTACACCTTCCGTCAACCCTGAATAATGTGAACGCTACAAAACATGTGCCGTGTCCCAATTTTATACTACACACCAATTGGAAAACAATGCTTGATTTTTTTTTTATCTTCAGTTATTTTGGTAATGTACATTATTCTTTCATAATGGCAAAATATGAGCAAAAACAGTGTATTGTGGGAACCAGTATACTGTACACAATTAAAACGTAGCATAGAATTGAGACACAGCGATTGTGTCACAAGATGTCTGAAGTGATCAAATGCAGCAAACTTACACTGAGATCTCTGAAGTACTCATTGTAGTCCAAAGCGTAGCCCACCAGAAAGGCATCTGGCACCTCAAAACCAATGTCTGAAATAAATATATAGACGCCATCACTGCGAGTCACATAACGAAAACAAACTACAACTACTTAAGTGCAATGGAAGTATAACTCCTAGGCTGATATAAAACAAGATGCGGAAACATTTTCCATTATTAGAAGCTCTGTGAACAAATAGATGTTGCTCTTTTATAATCTGTATAAAGTTGTACTTAAGCCGTCAGGGCCGTGTAGTGGGAAGTCAAAATGCTTACAGTAACAGCTGTCCTTGAGGGGCAATCTTAAAGAGATTATCCAACTCAAACCTAAAAGCCTTACATAATCAGAGACAGTGTGAGCAGGCGTTATCAGGCATGCGTTAGTGCATAAGTGCAATGCTACATTTGGAGTATGTATTCCTGAAATGACTGTTAATCCTGCATGGAAACACAGCTTTAATAACACTTCCACCAGCCCTTCAAAAAAGCCGGGCACACATGTGAGGGACGAGTCGTATACACTTCATAGATAACGTGTGTGAGGCGAGTAAAGAGGCACTCACAGTCTGGCCTGTACCCTGAACTCCTTGGGGTCCGCTTCACCAGAAGGCTGGAATTACAAAAACAAAATACAGTATAAGAAACCAGATAAATGAACATGCCAAAGAGAAGGAGCAGTTGTCACCACAACCGTTTCATTGCAGGTTTTAATACTGACGGACGGCACTGATTGATCTCGGTACATCTCAACAGCACCTTGGCCAAACAAATGCATGTTCACGGTTCAAGATCAACCTCTTTGTGTCTTATTCAACAGGCAAGGATGTAACATTAGATCAGGCCGAGTGGTGATTGTCTGTCTTTATGCTTCAGTGTATATAAAAAAGGTATTCAAATGTACCTTTATGTACAGAACAGTCTAATTTTCACTATGTGAAAAATGGTTCTAAATGAAAACAGTTAATAGAAAGGCCTACAAATGCCTCCGGTTAACGGGCACTTTGAGTTCTTCAAACGTAGTTAATCAATGCGTTCAGCGCCACGAATAAAATACTATTCAGCTCTGTTGTATTGAGGTGGCAGCAGACATGTCAGTGGTAGATATTGCTAAACCTCAGCAGGAAGAGGAACCATCTGCATTTCTAAAGGGGGAAATGTTTTTATTGCGTGTGTGAATTGGGTAAACTGCCCATTTAAGAATTGTTATTCACAATAGAAACTTAACAAGAGACATATTGGTTCTAAATACAGGGCCAACATCCAAGCACAATAAATAACTCTACTCATATACAGTAGAAAACTACTATCCGTTATGCAAGTATCAGAGGAAGCCCAAATTGCTTCAACACATTTCCTGATTCAACCAGCCATCAGGAATACATCAGAGAAATGGCCTCTTACGCCACAGTGCAGTTAAATTAGTACGGCAGATTAACTCTTAAGCTGCTCCCTCTGCTCCCTCCCTCCGTCACATCTCTAATGCAGTCCTAAAAGGAGAGTGTCCATTAGCTAAGAGCACTGTTCTATGCACTCTTTGTGCAGACGTACAGCCAGTTACACTGCAGGTTTTTTTGTTCAGCCTCCTGGACTGTAAACTGTATTCGATGGTGCCTACCTCACAACTTTAACCATCTTGGGATTGCATTCACTCAGCAGGGAAAGTAACGTCTGCATCGTCCGTCCCGTCTCTACAATATCCTTTTTATAATGCAGGACACAAGAAGAGTGGTCACATTAAAGTGGAGGCATAAACGAAAAGAAGCATTGCTTAAAATATGACCTTTATACCAATCATGTACAACTTTTAACTTGAAATGATGTCTGAGATTCAATTTGTAAAAGATGAACAAATGCAATTGAAAATCATTACAAAAAGGATCCAAAACATGACAATGTATATCGTTATAATTGTTCAACTATAAAAGATGATTCCATTCCGTCTATGCCACGGTATTTATATTATTGGAAGAAATATCAGCGAGCAAGACTGAATTGTGGCAATATTGGATTGAAATATGTACTCATACTTATTGTATCCATATCACCTAAACATAATAAAGAAGAAACCACTTACCTCGACAATCAAAACATTCTGCAGAAAAACAAATGAAAGGACAGTTGATGACGTAAACAACCATACAAGAATGTGTGGTTGAAGTATTTCTGTCCAACAAACTCCAGCGGACTAACCTTGCCTGAGAGACTGGACAGCTCATCCCCACCTATGACTTGGACGCCGTTTGTTGACTTGTCATTCTAGGGGAAATAAAGAGACAACAACATTACCCACTTCAGCCTAATCCTCATTGCAAACCTAAATTAAATTTTTAAACATCTGTATATTGCATCCAGAATCTCCACACTTTGAATACTGCAGTGGCCAATTTCTGATTGAAGAGGATTGCAGACGCAAGCAAGCACGGGGAATGAAATGAGAAAAGGCAGCTTACACAGTAGCTCTTCACCCTAATGAAATCCACTGTCAGGGGGACCGATGTATCACTGTTCTGGTTCAGTACTTTAATGTAGTCCAGGAGGTCTGCAAAGAACTTGTAGCCTCCTTTCAGTACACACAGAGCTACGATGTGGTGGCCCCCCATGTCCTGGATTATGTCGCGGGCCAGACGCTCTGTCCTGGATCAGAGAGTAAAGGCAGTGGAAGTTAAACATAATGCAACGCTGAATGTACTTTGGACAGGGAGGATTTGCTTTACATGATAATGCAATTACACATAATTGCTTACAATGCAGTTCACAGCACTGCTCTTGACCGCACAAATAAACCCACGCCTCCCAAATCCACATTCAAATGCACTTCAGGATGTGGGCGACAGGGATTTGTCAAACAAATACAGTACACTGCTGTAAAAGCACAAGCCAGTGCGTCTGTGTGCGTCAGGAAGAGCCAGAAACGATGACTTGACAGAAATACGAGTCATTTTCAGTGTTTGGTGCTGGTTGGTTTACCGGTCCATGATGAGTCCATGCGGGATGATCACCTTGTCCAAATCGTTCTCATAATGTCTGGGGACACAGAAAAGGTCCAGATCATAGCCCTTCTCGTCGTCGGCGATCTGGAACAAGAAAAAGCCAAAGAACCGCTTGTTGGCACTGGCGGATAACGTGCGCCAAAGACGCATTTAATCACAGTAAAGACGCATTTAAGCACAGTGAAGACGCATTTAATCACAGTAAAGACGCATTTAAGCACAGTGAAGCCACATTCTTCGCGTGCCCCGCAACACCGAGCCTCTCAACCACCTGTTCACCCCCACCCAGCACACACACGACTGACATGTGGCGGTGGAGAGGACACTCGGCGCTCACGTGGCGGAGCACAATTACAAAACACTCAGACATTGATTGGAAAGCTGAAGCTCGTAACGCGCCACCTGCCGCCAGCACACCCCGAACAAGTGGAAGTTATCAAATAACCAAACAAATGGCCGAACAAGCGAGGAGCAGACAGTTTAGAGCCTCACCGGAAGAAACGAGGCCATGTTGCCGTCCTGTTTAGTCGCAGTGATGTGTCTGAGAAGTCATGCTCCGAGTCCTGAGAGAGAGAGGGAGAGGGAGAGGCTGACTAAAGGTGGCGCGAGCTGCTCTCCTCCGCGAGAGTGCGCGTGTGCTGCAGACGCGACGCTTCTGCCGGGGTTTAAACCCGTTACGTCACAATCCAGTTTACCTTCTCAATAATCTGATTTGCTCGACACAACCTGAGCCGCCTTAAAATGCGCGGTCCTGGTCACTACGACTGGTCCACTGCATCCCGTGGGTACCGCGGCAGCGAGAAGCTGCAGATGACGCAGTTTTAAAAATACAACGGTTAGTTCCGCCTGTCCTCACTGAAAAGCGCGCGCGTGTGTGTGCGTGCGTCGCGTCTGGGCTCTGTGGGGAGTTCATAGGCCAACTGTACGTGTCTGTGCACGTCTGAAGCCCAAACACGTCAACATACGCATCCACTATCACATCAAATGCAATTTAAGTACATCTGTTACATAATATATATATTTGTAACCATTTTTGACTTTTACTATGGTCTATGTAGTGTGTGCAGGACATTTATCATTTATTGAACTGTTCTGGAGCTTTCAATCATATCACATGACCCTCATCAGCAGATGTGGCCAGCCCAGTTGTCAAATATATTTTAAGGAGTCATTAAACTTCTTTAAAACGTCTAGTCAATGTTAACTTTAAGCACAGCATGCTTTTGCAGTCCTGTACTACATTATCATGCCAATAAAGCAATTGCAAATGTGGGTTGATTCTAACTGGTTCTTCTCTCTAATGAAATGGTATTGCCATATTTTAGTTTTCCTAGTTTTGTTTGTATGGTATCAACATATGCTAATTGTGTTAGTTAGAGCTGTATTACTTTCAATATAATGTGTCCAGAGCAGGTAATCAAGAACAAAACTCATCCTTATTTTACTTTCGGTCTATAATTTGTCAAACTGAGCCGCACTGAGTTCATAGAGCGCTATAGGAAATATTCTCCCACACACACTACCTGTTCCCTGCTATGTTTGCTCTCTCATATAACACCACGATAAAGGTGTTCTCAAAACAAACATCAGTACATCTGCCTACAGGAACGTCTATTGAACAACAATTACCAACAGTTTTTAAATTTACAATGATACAATCGGAACAGTGAAAACTGCAAAAACAAACCCACTTTTAATAGGATCCCAATTTAATGAGTGATACAGAAACAAAACAGTTTTTTTCCATATTACAAAAAAGCAACCCCAGGTGTTGTACCAACACCTGGAGCATGGCAACTATGAAAACAGAATTAACATGTTTTCATAAGTCAGAACACCAAAGACGCATACATCATCTTCTCTGTACGATAATAACAGTCTTTATGAGTGCCACTTGTGACCATGAGGCCAAATCTCAAATGACACCATTCCCCTTATAGAGTCCTACTTTTAGCCTGAGACCCACATACAGAGCTGTGACTGAAAGTAGAGCACCATCCAGATGAACATGGCATGATTTGAGAGAAGACCGTAAAAGGGAGAGCACTCATTTCTTCTTCTTTTCGTCTTTCTTGGCACCATCACCCTTTTCCTTTTCTTTGTCCTTATCATCTTTTTTCTCTTTGTCGTCCTTCTTCTCTTTCTTGCCTTCTTCCTTCTCCTGTCCTTCCTTTTTTTCTGCGTCGCGGTTGGAAATCTTGTTGTTGATCAGGTTGTGAAGAGCCACCACAGAGCGTATGAGCGAGGCGAGGTAGACCACCAGCATCTGGTCGTTGGTCTTAAGGTAGAAGGCTTTTGTGAACTCCTGCAAAGACAGAAACGTAATATTCAGGAACACAACACCTTGGCTAAAGCAATAAAACAACCCACATCATGTTCATATGAAATTAACAAGGATCTGGTAGCTATATCATAATTTAAATTAGAGGTATACTGACTTCTGTTATGCAATTTTAGACAGGGATGCTGAACCCATTTGACCAAAAGGTGTTAAAGATGAAAAGAAACCACAAGATGATCAAATGCCGAACTGGTGGTTGAGTATTTTAGCAATCAACTCAAGAAAACTTCTAAAAACAATGAGTTCAAAGTTCATCACAAAATATTTTTTTTAAAACATAATTACAGTAAACCTGAACACAAATAAAATACCGCCACCAGTTGACAACTTTCATTGTTGGTCGTTTCATTTTTCATGTTGGTCAACATTTGAGCACAAATGTGCTGGAGCAGTGAGTCTAACTAAATACTAATTATGTATTACTGTTTGTTTATTTATATTACTTGTTTTTTATTTTTCTCTGTGTCTCTGGTGTGCACTGCTGCTGTAATCCTGCAATTTCCCCACTGCGGGACTAATAAAGGATTCATTTATATGAGATTGTTTGCCCTCTTGTGGCTAAAGTGAGAAGCTGCTGCTCGGATAGAGATAAGGTTTTTTTATTGTGTTTTCAGTACATTAAAAATGTCTTCTCCACGTCTCTTTAGTTCACTAAATAAATAAATTGTGCAACAGTTGTAATTGTACAGTATACATTAAATGACAATTGTGCCAATGTTTTACAATAAAGATTAATTGGCACAGCTTTAATTCATTGTAAAAATCCAGCTCTTAAAATCCAACAACAACCGATGAGAAAAATAAACTAGATATCAAAAAAGTGAGATTACAATCACTACAATTCAACTTTGCTTAGAAGGATTACTGTACATGTATACAGAGTAAACACCCCTTAAAACACAAAACAACTTACCAGTAGATTTACATCTGGCAGCAAATTGAAGACATCCTGCAGCTGGTAGATAATCTGGTGGTTGATGGGAAGTTTTCCTGCCGTCACTCTCTCCAGGTAAGAGCGGATTTCCAACAGCTTGGAGTTGAGTCCCTTCAGACCGTGAACCTGATTTGTGATCCGCTGCGACAGAGTGCCCACTGTGGTATCCTTGATATCTCTGGATATGATGGGCAGGAGTATGAATATCTTAACGTGTTTTGCAAGGCGTTTACATTTGTTGATTATTTTAGTCAGTTTATAATAAAATAGAAGTAGAATAGTATCTTTTAGACTCTGTATTGAAATCACAATTATTTACTGTGGTGACTAAAACGGCTATTACATGATTAACAGTGTAGTAAAGTGAGTGAATCAAAGGTTTATTTCGTACCTGAGCAGGTGCTCCACACCCACTTCCTCTGCCTCCTCTGCTCCAATCTCACTGGTGACATGTTCAAATGTCTTGGATGTTGGTGTACCATCCTAGAAATAGTAAATCACAAAAATGAAAACAATTATAATTTAAACCAAAGTAGGGTTTAAACTAATAAATAAAAGCCCTCAAAAGAAAAGTATCAGTAATGTTTGAAGCCAACAGATGTAAAAGGACGACAACACTGCAGTAAAGACGGTCAACTTTCTATCAACACGAAAGAGAAAAAAAATACAGTTCTCTAAAGGCCTTTCAGTTTAGTCTGGTTTCCAAATGACCTTACAGAGAGTCAAAATAGAAAGAGTAGTCATAAAGCATATTTAATTGTAAACCACCAAACGTGTGTCAAGGTAGCCCTGCACCGTCACCAAACTCACAGCGCCCTGTACTTCGCTATTGTCTGCTGGGGGAGCAGCATTGGAGCCGGTGACACCAACAGACTTAACAAGCTAGTTAAGAAGGCCGGCTCCATCATCGGCTGCAAGCAGGAGTTTCTGGAGCAGGTGGTGGAGAGGAGGATGCTGAAGAAACTTTTGTCCATATTGGACAACCTGGACCACCCTCTCTACCACCTGCTGCAGGGCCAGAGGAGCACTTTCTCTAACAGATTCCTCACGCTCCGCTGCAATAAGGACCGTTACAGGAGAACATTCCTGCCGACAGCTATACGGCTTTACAACAAGTCACCGCTTGCTAGTTCCTCCGTGGATTAGTTCATCACTGTAGTACCATACTCACTTTGCACTCTGTTTATCTAATTTACTTATTTTAATTAATGAATACACTCTTCAGCTGTAAATATAAATATATTTCAGTCCAGTTAGTTGTATTCTATTTTAGTGTGTGTGTGTGTGTGTGTGTGTGTGTGTGTGTGTGTGTGTGTGTATATATATATTTGATCTTTTATCTTGTGTGTTTGTATTTAAAGTGGTAAGGCGCTACTGATGACGACAAAAAAAAATTCCCTTGGGGATTAATAAAGTATATATTCATTCATTCATTCAAATGGAAATGTATCATTTAATTCAATAAATCAATGCTCAGCAGCCCCTCCCCCCTCCTTTACTTCAGTACAATCCATGATCCACTCACATCATGAATTTCCTCCACGGAGATGTATGCTTCTGTGGGTAGACCGAGATCTTTGGGCTTCACATCTATAATGACTAACACCTGGTAGGATAAAATAAAAATATATGAGTGACTTACGACATCAGAATGAATATGAGTGGAGCAAGGTTATGTAACAACACATCCACATAAAGCAGAGGAAAAAGGTTAAGCAGTTACATACCGAATTGGTACAGTACTGCTTGATGAGCTCATTGATGGCAATGTCATTCTTATGTAACTTGGGTCCTGTGTGGTACCATCCGACTATTCTTTCTCTGGCTGAAAACCACAGAAGACAGAAGTTATTTACAGGCAAACATCAGGGCAACACCATTACATGAAACACAACTGAATCCCATAGATGTAGGCAGTGTATTACCATTGACTTTCTTGAACATGCCATACATGTTCTCCAAGTAGTCATGATCCAGGAACCACACCGAGTCATCCCTGTCATCTTCGTCAAATGGCACTACAGGAACATTGACAATGAATTAAAGAATGGACAGAAAGGGACTGTGGCAAACTAAAAACATCACTTCAAATAGTGCTGTAGCAGATAAAGCAGGGTTCCACAGAAAAAATATTATGTTTAAGGAATATTGAAATATCTTAAAAGGGGCCCTCCACTGATTTTACACATGATCTACTTACTTAGACCATGACAAATTGTGTTAAGTATCTGTTGTTTTGGAGGAAGCTGTCTATGGTGCTGATGATGTCATCTTTTATATTCCACTGTAAATGCAATGTGTTTCTATTTCTGCACTGTGTTGATTGTTGTTTGTCTAATGTATGCACCACCCACCAAGACACATTCCTGGTATGTGTAACATACCCTGCAAATAAATGGTTCTGATTTGGATCTGGGATATCCTAGTTCAGCATTGAAGAATACACATTTATGACAGAAAGTCAACATTACAAACTGGTGTACATTAAGTTTGAAAGATTGGGGTATTTACCAGGCGGGGAGGGTGAAATGAAAGATACTGTTGAGTTACATTATAAGAAGTGAAGGATCCAGTCTTTTAAGAGGTTGTATTACATTAGTGACTAAAGCGCAGTATCTCTCTAACACCAACTCTATTTTCCTGTATTTTACTTAACTCGTTTCTCTAAAGCCCTCACAATGTTGTCCTGATGTCACTCACCTGCGAAACTATTTGAGACGTCAAGAACTTTTTTGTGCCATGATCCCAGGAGGACACCAACCACTCGTTTCTGGTTGCCAACTTTTCCTATCCTGTGTATTGAATTGTCAAATGAACAGAAAGGCTGGTTAGATCCTAATAGTTCTGTCAATATCATAATATTTAATATGTATATGCGTTTCTCAGATGTAAATGCTATGACTCATAGATACAGGCTGGGTCGTAAGCTAGGTTACTTGAGTAAGCTAATGCCCAAATCTTCATGTCATCCATCGCTAATGAAATAACTTAAATGACAATATTACATCCTCAGAGTGTGACCTGACGTAATAGCGTGTTCAACGACTAACATTATGCACTCGAGTCTACCATTAATGATTAATTTAAAAGTTTAACACGTTGTTTTCAGACAAAAGGTGACGAACTAAACAGGTTTCCCTGAGCTAACTTGACGTGAACTAGCTCGCTCCCTTCTGCGTTCACTCTCAATGGGGCTCTGACTCAGCAGGGCTAACACTAGCTTAGCTTAGCAGCTACGTTGCGCTTCTGGACATTAACATTCAAAGTCTGTGTAAAGAGCAACACAAACACCGAACCTACTGACCTGTTAAAGTGATCGACCACGCTGAGCAATACCAGGGGGTGAACGACCACATTTTCTACTGCTAACTCCGGCATTTTCTCAGTGAAGATACACAGCAGCTCGCAGCCCACCTCAACACAACGACGGCGACGCTTTACTTCCGTCTGCGTCTGACGTCATATCCGTTTCTCTTGGCAACAGAGAGACGCGAGGAAAAAGCAGAAGAAGAGTTATCTGTTTCTCAGCCTTTTACAGACAAAATGGCAGGGATTGAATACGTAAGTTACCTGCTATTAGTTTTATACGCGTTTTCTTTCATTTGTTTTCCAATTTGTCACTTCATAATAAACTTATTATTTTTTAAGTCAACGTTAGATAACCGAAAACACCGAAATTGCATCAATTATTTTATTAACTATTAGCTAACTTGACTGAATTCAAATCAAACATCTTGTGGTTGCTGTTTATTAACTACTGTTTAACTAGCTGTATCTGCCAAACGTAGGTCTACATTTAATTGTGATTGTTTCATTACTCTGCTGTCTTTAATGTATTTGTTATATTTATCTTGTTTGTTGTAAATAATATGTATATATGTACCATGAGAGCTACGTGAAACCAGTCAACTTCTATATATGTGTAGAGACACATGGCCAATAAAGCTGATTCTGATTCTGATTAAGTATCTCTTCAATAATCTGTCCTCCAGGGTGAAGTTGAGGAAACACTGAAGAGGATCGAAGCCCATAAAGGTGTGATTGGGACAATAGTTGTCAATGCAGAAGGTGAGCCAAAAAAAGGATAGTCTACATTTCCAGAGCAACTTGTAGTCTACAACAAGTGTACAACACTGCCTGTATGTAAAAGGTTTAACAGTTTTATCTTTTCAGGTATTCCCATCAGAACAACTTTAGATAACTCCACGACGATTCAGTACGCAGGACTTTTTCGCCAGCTCACCATGATGGCAAGGAGCACAGTGAGGGAAATTGACCCTCAGAATGACCTAATCTTTCTCCGTCTCCGCTCCAAGAAACATGAGATCTTGGTTGCACCAGGTGAGTGTGCAGTAGTTACATTTTAATTGTTGGCTTATATAATGTATTATTCAACAGCTGTAAATTAGAAGAGGCTGTACTGTTTTACTACATTTGAATTCCCCTTCTTCTCTTCTTTCATCGGTTTCTGCAGATAACGACTTTCTGCTGATAGTCATCCAGAACCCATGTGAATAGCTTCTGGACATTTCCTTGAGTCACCCTTTGTTTTTGTCAGATGATGGTGCTTCAGGCAAAATATCAATTTAGTCTGTGTTAGATTATATTACAGCATAATAATATTTACAGCTATTTTTCTACTTTCAACTCAAGTATGTCGCCTCAATCTATACAATGCATTGTTTTACCTTATATAGTCCTATTTCTTTCATTGTATTTTTCTGTGTTGATATTGAATATGTCTGTGAAATTAAGCTGTTGGTGATACAATATTTACTAGATCATCCCTGTTCATTTTGATGGGTGATAAATGCAATTAAAACCCTGATTAAATAAGAGAAGAAACATAACTGATGCAGATGCTTCGATCCTTCCATACAATTAAGAAATTAACTATAACAATGCTGAGCTATCTTTGTTTAGGACTTTGTATCAAGATGGCATATCTAAGTGACTTAAAAAGAGAGATCATTATTGGGCTAGGGGAGCTTTAGTCACAAAGACTGCTCCATTGATTAAAGCGGAGCAATCCTTGTGACTCGAACTTTAGTTCAGGAATAGTGACTAAAGAGCACATGCCTGAATGCTTGACCCAGTGGGCGGGTGCTATGAGTTACATTTTCTTGCAATGGTTGGAGTCCTCTTGTCCCCTTAGAGAAATTAACACAAAGTGACTTTAACTGAACACTTTTATCCAGTTGTGGAAGGAGTATGCTGAGCAAGGCAATGTTTCCATGTTACAACTATTACGTTGATTTTGTTGAACCCGTTGGGGCAGGAAAGAAAATAGAAAAAATTAAGTGAAAGTGCGATTTCTTTTATCCAAAAAAGACAGACATCTCAGAGTAGCTGTTAATTCAAGAAACATGGAACTGATTTGAAATAGGGGTGAAATAAAATGTGTCAGATGTGACAACGCTTTCTCCCCAGATAAATGACAATGACCAATAAGACATTTTACAAATATTTTAATGTAAATTTCCATCAGAATGTACAGCAATATATGTTAATAAATAATTCATCACAATTATACAGCCCAAAATAATACATTACATGACAACTGATTGAAACAAATATGCAGGATTTCACAGCAAGTTTGAGGACACTTAACAGGTGACGCAGGAAAGTCAGGTGATTTAGGGCGATTGCTACTAGTTTGTGCTTGTAGGAATGGGCTCCTGGGATTTTAACATTCAGAGGGAAAGGGCAAGAAGTTATGAATTTGTGTCATTTGTTTTATCTGGCTTGAACAAAAACATCTCATCGAAAGAGAGGATGAGGTTTTTGTTATCCACAGAGGGATACTGCCATTCTGATGTTTATGTCACCCATAAATAGTTATAGATTTGTTTCAAGTACTCTACCAGTATCAAGTGAAAATATATCATTTATCAGTTTTGACAGTCCTGAACTGGAACTGAATAATAATTTGGCTTTTTCGTTTCCTTGACAAAATCATTTAACTTAGTTTTTCTACAATAATTTAAGAAGAAATCACCGTCAGATAGGTGTAAACAATGATTGGACAATATGTCTGAAAGTACTGTTGTTTCACTCAAGTGATGCCAATTATTAAGAGCATGTGTAGATTGTTGCAAAAGGCTGAAAAATATTGCTGTTATTATCTTCAAGTTTTATCAACATTTATAGGCATGTGGAGAGACAAAGACTCTGGGATAAACCATCTAAGCATTCGTCATGAAAACTTGATAATGAGTGACAAAAACTGACGCTTGCCAGGTTGTCTTTCACCCCCAGTGCATCTTGGGCAACACCCTAAACATTTTGACATCACGTAACATTTTTCAAATACAACTGTCCTAACATCCTTCATTTTCTAAACATTTTTTATTCTGACCAGCAGCAGTTCAAACAAAACATATGGCTTTCCACGAGAGATGGTTAAAACAATAAAACATACAAAATTCTTTTTCTATCACAAGTGACATTACCAATGGAAATTTTATTAAACCTAAAAAAACTTCATTGATACCATTTGCCATTATATAGATAATATCTTTTAGATGTTTCCTATCCTCTGCAGAAGCTTTACAAGCACACAAACGGCTTCATCTGTCAGATTCAGTGCTAAATAGACACTACAACATTATACCACACAGAGGACGGTCAAGTGTTCCTCAAATTCCACTGCAAGTGCATCCTATCAAGTTTAAGGCCTGAGGTGTGCTTTGATTCCTTGACTCAATTTTCATTCTCTGACTGAGTAAGACCAAGTGACCCCTGCACGCTTACTCTCTTCTTATTGCTGTCCACAGAGGCTACAGATTTGTGCCAAGAGACACATCTCATTAGTGTGAATCAATACAGTTTATGCAAAAATGAACGTGACATGAGCTAAATGCCATAGAGTCCTTAAAGCTAACTCAGGAACTAGTGGGACTGGTTAGCGTTATGACAAAGATGCTGTTTCACCTACACAGTGTTATCAACCAACAATAACAATCCATAGGCTGAATGAGAGATAGCAGGGAATGCCCGGACCACATGTTCACCATGGTTTGCGGTCAGCGTGGCGAACATGGCAGGTAATCAGTTGAATCTGGAACCAGACAGGTAACATAACTGACTGGCCAGACAAGACAAGGATTGGCTCCCTCAAGTACTTCAAGTGCAGAGTGATCCGGCTCCAGCCCGTCTTGTTGTTGTTACTGTTCCTGTGCTGTCAGAGGTGTATCCGTCAGGGAGTTGGTGTCAGAGGTCACCTCGGCGTGTGCCCGTTTACTTGCCCCCTGCCCCAGTGAATGTTAGGTAGTGTCAAACACCTCCTGAAGTGCTCAAGCTGGGCCTGAAGTCTCTCCCTCTCCTCTCTCACATTCTGCCTCTGACTCACCAGCTCCTGACAAATGAAGGACAGACACAACTCTCATTATAGAACCGAGACTTTGTGCATCACTTATAAACAGTGATAACAAACGAAAAAATGGGGACACTGACATTAAAAGATGAAAGTCCACACATCTGCTTGCAGCTATGTTCTTAGATACTTACCCCCATAGTGAGAGTGAGCTGCTCTGCAGTTCTGGTCAGATTATAATTCTGTGCTTCAAGTCGTTTACACTGACTGTGAAGAACCTGTCTCTCTGTACTCCAATCTGTACAGAGAGAAACCACAAAGGAGGGGAAATTATATCCATTCTAATACCTCTTTCACATAAATGATCCGAGAGTATATTCCATTGATTGGAAAACGCATGCATTAAACTGACTTGACTCACCATCCACATACTCATGGTAGGCCTCAAAGATAGCTTCAATACCCTGCCATTTCCTTGGAGCTTCTTCCGTCTCCACCTCATCGTCTTCCTCCTCCTGACCAGACTCTTCCTCGTCCTCATCCGTCAGATTTTCCCGTGGTCCTGGAGTGTCCCTGCTGGCTACATGTGAGTGGAAGTGATAGCCGTTGATGTGTGCATGCTGAGGGGCATGGATAAGAGTTGAATTTTTCAGTTGAGAAACGTTGTGAGGCAACGAGCGGTCGGCCTTCATGCCGGCCTCAGGGGCACAATTTGAGACTCCTGGGAAGAAACGAATGAGACAAAAAGGCCAAGTCAGTCTTTGTAACCAAGTTTAGTACCTCCCGAGGAGCCAATATGGTTACTACTAAGATACATTTGAACTTTGAGGATGTTGAACATAAACACCACTAGGTGGCAGAACATTGTCATTTTAAAATTCACCATCAAGCCTAATGGTCATGCACCTATGGGAGTGAGAGGCTAACCTTTGTTCTGCAGTGTGTTGTGTGTGGACTGCAGCACGGCCTGGTGGAAGTGCTGAGCAAAGGCCTCAGGTGTAAACCTCTCCCAGGGCCGATTACGTCCATTCTGCACTGGGTTGGGCTCCTTTTTCTGAGGAGAAGCAGCAACGCCATTCTGGTGGCCCTGGAGCTTCCTGTTTGGCTGAGCCTCCATAAATTCAGCCTTTTCATGATGGGGGTTCAAAGGTGGAGGATTGCGGGCCATGTGGGTGTCCATGGAGGGTTTTAATGTGTCGTTATGGGGGAGATGTTTGGGTTTGTGTAAGTAGGGAGGGGAGGGGCTTGGAGAGTCTGGGTACTGATGTCCATTTGATTGACTCGGCAGAGGGGCTGATGAGGAGTCACCTAAAAACAAAATTGTACAGTTTGTTAGAAATAGTTTTTGCTGCTTTAAATACACATATGTGTGTGTGTGTGTGTGTGTGTGTGTGTGTGTGTGTGTGTGTGTGTGTGTGTGTGTGTGTGTATTTGCTGAAGTGTCTGTGTGTCTCACCAGTTGAGTGAGCAGGAGGACTGCTACACGGAGGTAAAGGATTATATCTGAGTGTGTCTAATGTCACAGTCTTCTTCTGAATGGCCCTCAGCAGCTCCTCTGCTCTTTCCTTATCTACAGAGAAAAAGACAGAATGAGAACACCTGTCATTCATATTGGAAAATAGGGCTTAAAATATTGACTTGCACGAGGAACAGATGGAAAAAGGTCAGCAAATGGGGGACTTGAGGATACAACACCACATAGATAAACTATGGCCACATATATTTAATGAATCGTCCTTTTCAGTTTTTCTACAGATTTTCCGTCAGATTTTCAGTCTGTATTCATCCCTGCCCTATATTTTAAAATGTGTAACTCCCTTATAAAGTATAAATAATGTATGCACATATACATGCCATCTCTCTAAATATTTTATGTTGCTAATTTGTATCTGTATATCTATGTTTTTACATAAAAATGTATTAGTTTGAAAAAAGAAAATTCATAAATTTTTTAGCAGAATGTGTTTTAAAACCTTCTTCCTTCTCACTCCTCCTACAGCCTCTGTAAATAACAAAACTGAGAGAAACTAAGTGTGGTATTTTTCCACAGGGAATCCCACTTCCCCTGTGAAGAGAGCAGAGTAACACGTAGGATGTTGTTACCTCTCCTCTGCTGCGGGCTGACATGGGAGAGGTTGAACATAAGGAGGAAATCTTTTTTCTCATGCAGTTCTGGGGTGCTGTCCATCTGCTCGGCAGAGTACGGGGTAGTCAAGGGAGTTGAAGGTGTTGGAGGGGAAGAGGCCTTTCTCTTGCCCCGCGCGGGCGGCGGAGAGAGGCTGCGCTCTCTCATCATCCGCCTCCTCTTTCTCCTTTTTCGCGTCAGAAGCTCATCGCGATGGGCCAGCGTGGTCAGACCACACACGTTCAGAAAATCCACTTTCTTTGAAGAGAGACATTTGGGCAGGTGAGTATCAATCAAACAAACATTTTTCAAACATTGGATGTATATGTAAAGTCTGTTATGTTTATGCACCTCGGAGGTTGCCTCCAGTTTGAGCGGGGGCTGTTCTGTCACTCTCCTCAAATGGGCTTTCACCTCGTCCTCGTCACTCTCATCATATGACTCGTCGAGTTCATAGTAATAACCTGGTGAGAGGAGAGCAAGAGAGACATTTTCTTTCATCATAAAGAAGTTTAAGGAATATGTAGTCATCTCTTCTGCCCACATCACCCCGTCCTCTTTCCACCTCTGTGCCTCTTTATGCTTCACTGCTCTGCTCACCTCCCTCTCTGGCCTCCTTCCTCCTCTTCTCCTCCAGGTCCAATTTGCTGAGCAGCCGACGGTGCTGCTGGAGAACCTCGTCATACACTAGTATGCTGTCGGGCGGCTGACTCTGTCGCTCCCTTACTGGGGATGGAGAAGCTGCCTGACACCGTCCCACCGGGTCAGGACCAATACCAGGAATAGACTGAGGCACAACGGATCTCTGGTAGAGGTTATTGATATTATGGCGGTGATAGAGGCTCTGGATGGCTCTGTCCTGGTCTGCCTTGTTCCAAGAACCTGTTTCTTGTAAACTAGCTCCCATCAGTGAGGTGTATCTATCTGTGCCTTCCGGCCTCCTCCTGTCTCCTTCTTCCTGCTTCTCCCCCCAGCTCACCGTGGGCCTGTCGGCTCTGGTCAGTCCCGGAGGTGGCCGACTTGGTGGTGTCGGAGGGTTACGTTTTCTGCGGGAGTCGGAAGGGGTGTCGACAAGGGAGGCTGGGTTCCACAGTGTGGTCATAGGGGCAGGAGGATGATGGGGACCTTTAGGGGAGATAAGGGGAGGTGGAGCACCGAGGCAGGGAGGTACATCTTTGCTTCCTGGGTTGTGATGGACTGAATGGGTTCTGTTTAGGAATATAAAAATAAAATAAAATTTCGATTCAAGGCCTCACAACACTGAGTGACATTGCAGAAGTATAAAATAATTTTCTAAAACAAAGTATTTGGCCATTTTCACCTGTGACTGTCTCTTCTGAGCTCCACCCCTTTCCCAGGTGACCTGAGGCCCATCTCCAGTGGACCCTCCCTCTCCTGCCCTTGCCCTCGTTGCCGTGTTAACCACGCTGCCTCGCTGGCCCTTTGAGTCATCATGGCAGCTGCCAGAGCTCCATGGATTCCACCAGCAGCAGCGTGATGCTTCCCCAAGTGAGAAGGCACCAGGCTGGGCACAGGGTGTGGGATAGAGCCCCTGGAGGGGTGAAGGCCAGGCTGCAGGGACAGAGGTTTGGGTGCTGGGAAACCTGAGTGCTCCGAGTCCTTGGTCTTATCTGGAAACAGTTAAATGATTAGTGTTTAGACGAGGACAGCGCTATGTGTGTGTCGACATTTGGATGAAATGTATCCTTTTACATCCTTACATAGCAGTTTTCTGACAAGGATGGGCACCAATAAAAAACATAACTAAAAGTTTAAATGTGCATGCAGTGTTTTCTAGGTGGTCTATACTCGTATTTGATTAATTTTCAATACGTGCACACTTTATATATTTGCTATATTTCAGGTGTTAATGTAGCGAAAGGAAATAACTCAAACTAAATGTGTTAACTGTTTTAACAGTCTGCAATATTTATGAGAACCCACAACATCAAACAGAACAACACAGTTTAAGGATTTTGAAATTATTGCAGCCATACTAGTTGGATGGCAATAAATATAAATATTGAAAGAAGGTGGCACTAATTGGGTATGTAGTATAATTCTGCTTTCACAACTGTAGTTCGATCAGGACCGACTACTCTGCTAATAATAATAATAATAATAACAATAATAATAATAATAATAATAATAATAGACTCATTTACAGTAGAGTCAATGTCAATCTGGTACAAAGAAAAGCACCCAAAGAAAGCGCATTTTATATGTCTCTCATACTGAGCCACTATGATAAAGGCCTTGGGGTCATTGAAAGCAAAAGTGTTTACATTTGACCATTTAAGAGACATGACCGCGTTCGGCAAGTTTCACATCAGTTTGCCTTAGTTTGAGATTTTAAGATATCTTCGGTGCAGAGTGGACATTTTGGCCTCAGGGTGACACCAGATCTGGAAAGCAGATTTCAAGTTACATTTACATTTGCTCAAAGGATTGTGATATTTCTTGTATACAAATGGAAGTTCTGGCATAATGGATGTGCTAGAGAACAGGACAAGGCGTCACCATAATCAATAAGTAATTGTTCTTTTGAGGGCCTATTCCAAATTGCATGGCAATCTGGCGAGTACCATAGTTTGGACAGACACATTTTCTAACCAACATTGGCATCCAGTCTCACACTAGCAGGACAAACAAGTTATGATTTAAATCTATTAAAGAACCAAACAGCTGAAGAGTTCCTCTCCTCCCCTTTGATTCCAAATGAGTAATAATTTAAACCAGTCATCTGTACTCGATGTACCTCACTATGGTAACTTAATCCAGAACTTCCACCTTCATGTTCCTTCCCTCTGAGGCAGGATAGTAACACACTGAATACCCTGACCATTTTTCAACTCTGGGTGTTTGATCGTGTTTGTGCCTGCATGTGTGCATACATACATGAGTGTGTGTCATTGTGTGTAGCTACCCAGTCTGTTCGGGGTCAGCCTCTCCCCTGGCCTGGCCCTGTCCTCCGGTGGTGCCCTCCGAGCCTGCAGCTCAGCCAGGTAGTGGCTCTCGGCTGCTCTGACCATCTGCTGCTGTCTCTCCCTCTGCCTCTCCTTCTGTCTGTCCAGCTCTCTCTCCCGCTCCTCCTCCCTCTCTCTCTCCCGCTCTCGTTCCAGCCCTGCCTCGCGCTCCCTTTCTTTCTCACGTTCACGCTCTTGCTCTCTCTCTCGCTGGCGGAGCTCATTCTCCATCTGCAGCCTGTGGGGGAGGTTGACAAGTACGCGCACACACACACACACACACACACACACGCACACACAGGGGGAGAAGGTGAGAGATGCAACACCCAACATGAGGCAGATATTAACCACACACTGGTGAACCTCACACAAACATTTCTTCTCAAACACACACACACACACACACACACACACACTTGCAGAGACACACTCAAATATTCACACACTCTCTCCACTTACCATGAGGAAAATAATCCATACACAGCATGACTGAGCAAAAGCAGATGAACACTTAATAGGTAGCCACAGGAAAAGGACACACACGCACACACAACAGGACACATTCAGCAGCAATCAATAGCACACAAACAAACCTACAGGATACGCAGGAGCCATTACAGAACCAGACAATAATACCATCCATTTCAAACACAAACATTTCCCCTCGTGCATTACATGCCACAGGAAAACAATGTGTATTGTGAAACAGAGAAAGGAGCTCAAACTGCGAACAGAAAATGCAGAGAAAGAAAGAAAGAAAGAGTAAAAGAGACTTCCTTATATGTGTGATTCAATGTGTGCACTGGTGTGTGTGTGTGTGTGTGTGTGTGTGTGTGTGTGTGTGTGTGTGTGTGTGTGTGTGTGTGTGTGAAGGGCAGCGTGTGTGATGAGTGTATAGGAGGCACTGTGGGGTGTGTGCTAAAAATATCCCACTCAGCAACCTGTGCCTACCCTGCAGAGAGCGATTACACAGCCTATAGAGAGAGAAAGAGAGAGAGAGAGAGAGAGAGAGAGAGAGAGAGAGAGAGAGAGAGAGTGCATGCATCTGTGTGTGTGTGTGTGTGTGTGTGTGTGTGTGTGTGTGTGTGTGTGTGTGTTTGTTACCTCTCAGCCAGCGCCGCTGTGTGGTTCAGTTCTCCTGGGTAGCGGCCTCCAGGCATGTGCAAGTGGAGGGCAGAGTGGTGAAGAGGAGAGAAGGCGCCCCCTGCCTGCACAGAGTAGAACTGCGACCGTAGCGCGTTGAGACACATGGACTCCTCCATCCTGTGACAGACAGAGAGACAGATGGACAGATGGACAAGGACACACAAGTCAGACTGTATCAGCACATGCCAAGTGTGGAAAAGGTGGAAGATGTGATACCTGATATGTAAAAGTGGCATTGCAGCAGTGACGGTGAAAAGATGATGTATGAATGAAGGTTTTTTAGGAGGTAGAATATGGTAATTCACAGAAATATGAAAGAAAAATGCAGCTAAGCAGACACGTTTGAATGTGAAAAGGGTATTCACAGAAATACTCCTGGTTAGAGCATACATGAGTAGGAAGCGAACTTCAATACATGTATATTAATATTTTAACTTAATCTGGATTGATTATTTAACAAAAGACCCATTTTAAACAAGCACCATCAGTTGTATTCTTTCACCTTTTATTGTAGTTTATTGTTGCTTTTTACAACATTGTTTGTAAATAATTTTTTAATTTGTGATTTTGGGCTATACAAAATAAACTGAATTAAATTGTTACCTTGGTGAATCCCCAGAGCAGCATACTTTCAACATTTGTACCCTAACTTTTTCAAAATTCCCTTTAAACATATACTATTTAACAACCTCACATGTATTGTAAATGATGTACTCTAACTGCTTGTTCCAGCACTTCATTTAAGTTATATTATACTCCTAGTGAGAGACATTTTCAGTCTAAAGATGTTTTACAACTGCACTTTTTAATCAAATGTCTTCTCTTGATTACTATTTAAACTGAAATGATGTGGGTGTTTAGATAACATGAGTTTGAGAGGTTACACATTGAGAGTCTACGGTGGTATTGTTACCTGGGTAAGGACATCGGGTGGTGCATGTAGGCAGGATGATAGTAAGCAGCAGCGGCTGCGGCATGGGCCGCAGCGGCTTGGTCCAAACTCATGGGTAGAGAGGTCAGCCGGAGATCATCTGAGGTGGCAAAGGGCCGGAGAGCTCTCAGGTACTCCTCTGGGATGGCGCCTGATTGAACCACGGGGTGCATCTGCCCGGGCAAACTGCAGAACAAGCGCACACAGTGCTAATCTATAACTGTTTTATGTGCTTTTAAATGGATTCTGTATGAATACCTTTAGGGGTTATAGTAAAAAAATACGGTCAAACTATGAGTGTTGCTCTTACCTGAGGCTCTGTATTCTGGGGTCCTGCATGATAGAGCTTGGGGTGAGGCCAAAGGGGTGGGCCAGGTGGTGAGGTGAGTGGGTAGGCGGAGTCCTCTTATCGTGTTGCGACTGGCTGTTCTCAGCACACAGCCGCTCCCTCCCGAGTCCCTGAACACTCGGCTCAACCTGACGGGCAGACAGACAGTGTGACAGTGTGAGAGCAGACATTACTACGTGTATATCCACGTGGTTTGAGTGTGTGCTAGATTGAAACTGAGTGTAAAAAAAGTTCAGGGAAATGAGACAGAGTAAACCCTCCCAAGCTGCACCCAGAGGCTCAGCAGAGTGGAAAAGTGGGTCTGATATGTCATAACAGGTCAAGGTCAAAGTGGAAAGATGATCCTAATATCTGGCCGACTGCTCTCTTTCTCTCTCTCTCTCTCTCTCTCTCTCTCTCTCTCTGTCTCTTTCTCTCTCTCTCTAAGAGCTTCCCACTCAGATGATTTGGTCACCACAAAGTCCTTGATTACTTATAGTACAATTCCAACCTTCAAATCACCACCACGGCAAAAGCAGTCATGGGAAAAAGAAGAACAAATTTACAAAAAGATGTTTCAAATAAATTCCCAGCATATAGCTACACATTTGGCCCGGATGCATGTGACTGTGTTCAGGGCTTGGCTCTCTCTTCCAGGTTGCTTAATATGTCATTATTTTACTCCATTTAAGAAGCAACACGCCTAATGCTATCGTCTTGTTAAAGAGGATCTTTTACAAGTTTACATCAGTAAGTAAGTAAGAGGTGGACCAACCGACTGTTCCTCTGACCAACATACTGACATGACCTCAAATCTAGAATTGTGGAAAAAGTCTCAGCTTCCTCATTATAAAAGCAAACTAGCTCCCAGAAAACCTTTGACTATAATATATCAACAATAAGAAAATATGCAATGTGTCATATCTTGTTGCTACAGCAACAGACAGGGGTCAGACCGACCACTGACAAACCACAAACAAATGACTTCTCCCAGCAACACCTGATCTGCTACCTTAGTTTTGTACAACATTTACAGTGAAGTATCTGTGCTTTGAATATGTTTGAATAGTTTTGAATGCGTCACTCATGGAAAGCAGATTCAAACCAGCGTTGGACCGTCTCTCTCTCTCTCTCTCTCTCTCTCTCTCTCTCTCTCTCTCTTTCTCTCTCACTCTATCATTTGCCAATCTCCGCTGGCTTAAAATGAGAAGGGGGGACGACGACACACGGAGGGTCTGGAGAGCAGCCATCACATTCCTTGACCTCTGACCCCGCAGACAGCCAACAGCCTTCACAGATGCAGCAATAAACACACATAAACAGTCAGTTTCTTTAGCTTGAATCATCGTGTTCCAGGACAAGCTGCATACAGTAAGGACAAATACTGAATCCATGCAAAGATTTAGAGCCCTCTCTCCTCTCTGTCACTCTCCTGCTTATTCTTACTCTCCCTCCCCTCCTTTCTTAACATCCTATTCTCTATTTTCCTGCCTCCCTCCCTCCTTCTTTCTCTCTGAATGTCTGAATGGGAGCCCCAGGCAGGCAGAGCCACAGAGTGGTCTTTGTGAAGGGGGAGAAAGGCAGCTCTGATCCAGGGGGAAGTGGCGATGTGGGGGCTAACCCCTGCATTGTGTGAGGGGCCTGGTTCCTCGCCCCACCTTAAATTCGTTCACACACCCACAAGCAAACACATCCATAGACTAACACACACACATACACTGGTCCCTCTTCACATCGTGAGCCTTTTGTGGTGAAGGGTCAAGTACACACACACACATATGCGCACGCATACACTCACACACGCACAAACACTGCAGGAAGCTGAACACAATAGGTGCCAGTCTCTGCAGCCTTCAGTGTTTCTTTACAAACCCCTCATGTGTTGCTGAAAAAGACATGGACTGATTAGTGAGAGGAAGAGGGGGGTGAGGCAGAGGGGTGAAAGCATGAAAATGAAAGAATGAGACAAGACAGAGAAACAGAGAGTGGGGGGATGGAGAGAAAGAAATGGAGGGATGGCTGGATTTGACAGTTTGATGTTGACAAGCACTGGGACTATTTCTTTAATGGAGGGAGCAGCAGCAGGACAGATGAAGGAGACAGAAAGAGACAAACGACTCATCTGTGCTGAGAGAGAGCACGAGAGAGAGCGGGAGAGAGAGAGAGAGAGAGAGAGAGAGAGAGAGAGAGAGAGAGAGAGAGAGAGAGAAGAAACCAGCAAGACAAGAAACAAAAAGCACAGATACACAGAGTAAGAGCAGCAGATGCCTCGTCTCAAACTTGTCTGGAACACCAGCGTGTACGACGGTTTGGGAAACGACGTGTCTTACCTGTCTTCCGTCGGCCCTCCACAGGCCGTTGCTGGTCTTGGTGGGGGCAATGGTGACCACCGGAGGGGTGCCGGAGACACCGTGGCCCCTGGTCTGGCCCAGGAGGGGCCCTAATGAGCCCCGTTTAGGGGTGGTGACGGGCGAGCTGTGACTGGTGGCCGGGGAAGAGACTGGAGACGACTCGCCGCTGACGGCAGAACCTAAGGCGGGGAGGGACGGGGTTAATGACAGCGGGAGAGGCAGGAATAAACTGCAGCTATCAGACGGTTGATCAGATTGAAAAGATTTTAGGATCAAACAATCCCCCCATGACATATAACAGATGGTACACTAAAAAGAAAAACAAACTTGTTTTGTCAGTGCGCTGGCCTGTGACGAGGTAAACAGGGATTCAATCATTTTGATGAAAAGCATTCTGGCAAAAATGTGACAGAAATAAAGCAAAGTGTAAAAAAGGTACAGACGGTAGAAGAGATGAGAAAAATGGTACAAAATGAAAAGGTGTGCGTGAGAATTGTGTGTGAGTGCACGCTGGTGGAAAAAAACTGATATATAGAGAACGAGGGAAGGATGTTAAAAAAAGGAAGGTGTCAAAAAGAGGCTGGGGTGTGACACAGCAAAGGGGGAGGTGTTAAATGTGATAAGGAGTACGTGTGTTGTTCGTAACATTCACACTACTCTATTACTGTAACACTCACTAACCAGTCGACACAAACACAT
This sequence comes from Taurulus bubalis, assembly GCF_910589615.1. Classification (NCBI taxonomy): domain Eukaryota; kingdom Metazoa; phylum Chordata; class Actinopteri; order Perciformes; family Cottidae; genus Taurulus; species Taurulus bubalis. The sequence continues at coordinate 13,081,049 of NC_136597.1, read as the reverse complement.
TCAGAGATGGAAAGACGGGTGAATAATGAGATGGAGAGAAGGTGGGAACGAATGAGTTCATGTGGAGCTAAAGGTAGAGAAAGAGCTACAGGGAGAGGGAACAAGAAAATGAGATGATGATGGAGAGTGGGAGAGAGAGCTTGTTATAATTGGCTGTAATTAGATTCTCATTATTAGGAGATGAATGGAAACGGATGAAGGAAGAGACAGAGAGGGAGAGGTCAGGATAGGCCAGCTCTTATTCAACACCTTCATTAGGACACCAATGAGCTGAGGGAGAACACACACACACACACACACACACACACACACACACACACACACACGCACACACACACACACACACACTAATCCACACATTAACGCACAAATACCAGGCAGTAAAACATTTCACAATAATCCACAAAACACAACCTTGGTCTGTGAATTGATCTGCTTACACAATTATTGGCACTGTGTTGCGACGCAACGTGCAATTGTCTGTCATTAGCACCTCGTTCACATCTTTAAAAGGAATAGTTTTTGGAAATACACTTATTTGCGTTGAGTCAGAGGAGACGAGTGATCCTGTTTTCATGTCTGTACGGTGAATAAGAAGCACCGGCAGAGAGACTTTAGCTTAGCATGAAGACTGGAAACAGGAGGAAGCTGCTAGCCAGCATTGATTAACACATTATAACTTGTTTGTTTAATCTGTCCACAAATAAAAAAATTAAAAGTGACAAACTGCAGTTTTGCATAAGGTTATTCCACTTTCTCCTTGAGAATAGGAAATAAGCATTTTGTCCAAACATGTTGAACTATTCCTTTATATGTAGTTCAGATTGAATATTCATTTGATTTCCTTACTTTTTGTTGAATGAAACTGACAGCGGTTGTAGAGGTGTTTCTTTTTGAGTGTGATCAACAAAGAAGAGTCTACTGTACATGTGTGTGCGTGTCTTTAGGACACAGGGCTTGGAGCCGCTGGAGCTCTGGATCTTAAACGCTCACCTCTGGGATCCTCGGCCTGTTTGGCCAGTTTACGCAGGGCAGCAGCGAATCCGGAGTTTGCAGATTGGGCAACTGCGTTCCCATTGGTTAGTGGGCTGAGGGGACTGACAGTGGCGGTGGTGCGAGTTGCCGTGGAGATCATTCCTATTGATGCCGATTTATTGGACTCATGGTTCATACCTGAGGAGGAGAGCGGCAGAAATAGAGTGAGACTCTTTGACATACGGACAAATTGCAACATGGCGCTCATTCTTTGATGTCTTTCAATAAAACAATCCTGTCTGCGATTCTTTTGTCAGCTGAAGAATTCGATTACCACCTCTTTCTAAAAGTAGAAAATTAATCAATTTGTAAGAACATGCATCGTTCTTTTCACACAGTAGGTATCTCATTTATCTTGAATGAATGAAACTCATCCACAAGTGCTCAAAGAGAATGGAGAAGTGTGTGTGCGCCTTTGTGTCTGGACATCATAGTGAGCACATACGCGTGGGTCAGCTCCGTCAGAGACGGAGTGGAGGGAGTAGAGCTGTGTCAAATAGAGCGGTGACCCTAATAGCAAATGACACACATGAGTGCACACATGTCCATTTCCTCAAGGGAGCCAGCCAACACATCGTAAGACCTCTGGAGTGTCTACACGCAAACATTATTAAGTATCACTGCAGTTTTACACTCTCACAGATGTGAGCATGTGAAGGCACAAATAAACACAAATAAACACAAATAAACACAGACACAGATAACGGGCAAACCCATCGATCTACTGAATAGTGGACACACTTAGACCAGACGTGGTTAGTGTAACCTTTGTCTTCACCCTCTACCCTCTTACTGACCCACTAATGTTAATTACAGCTGGAATTAGCCGCCAGCCCACTGCCTGCTACAGCAATGACCTCATTACCACCACCACAACACACACACACACACACACACACACACACACACACACACACACACACACACACACACACACACACACACACACACACACACACACACACACAACCACCTTTCAAACATGCATACACACAGCCAAAGCAGTAAACACACTCATGAAAAATTCATACGCGCACATTGAACACCATTATTGAATGTTCTGCTCATCACATGGGTGATTTTGAAGAAGCAAAAGAATAAAGGGCAGTCAGCTCTCAGAGTTTGTTAATTGAAAGTATCATAAATCTCATATTATTCACAGATTAGATGTCGACATTCTACCTGCTAGCTTTCACACGTGTGAGTAAAGACAGGCAGAGGAAGCTGTGGAGCGATAAACAGAGTGAGAGAGGAAGACATGTGAAGAGTAGATTGAGGAAAAAGACCAAAGCCAATTCTTTAAGTTAGTGAACATGATGTGGGGATTAATAGAGCCTGCTGTATGAAATAAATGTGTCTGTATATTTCTGCTGCATGTTTTGAAAATTTAAAACCAACAATTAAGGTTAAACATTATCAAAGTGTTGCAAAAGCTATTCCAGGTTTTATGACACTGTCAGTTTAATCAGGTTGTTTCCAGCTGCCACAAAGCAACACAGAAAGATCACTAATAACCTGTCAACATCCATCTAACTTCCCTGACTGACACGTCTAATGAGTGTAATGTATACAATTAACATGCATCAATGATGTGTTTGTACATCAGAAAAAAGGTACACAATATTTTCTGTAATATTCACTTTTCTTATCGGTTTCAGTACACTCATAATATATTATCTTTACTTTATTCACTATTTTCCTTTATTTCTTTGGCTTCACTTGTGTATTTACATGTCATGCAGATAAAGCAAACAGAAACAGAAAAAGACAGAAAGGGAAAGAATGATGAAGAGAGTAAAAGCTCAGATCCTGACAGCCGTGTGTGTGTTTGTGTGTGTGCACGTGCGCGTGCGTGTGTGTGTGTGTGTGTGTATATATCTCTGTCTCTGCTTAGCCCAGCAGTCAAGGGAGAGATGATAAGACAGTTTCTATCGACTCTTTCTCTCCTTCCTTCCTCTCTGCTCACTATTTCCTTCCCCGTCTCCCCTCTCTCTCTCATTTATCTCAGCATACTGGAGCTTATTTAACAAAAGCCAAGACACATAATCTCCTCTCTGTTTCTAGCTTTCTTTCTTCATTTTTTCTCCAATCTTTTGTCACAGGCTATTCCTCTGATATTTTCCCATGCCATTCACAAACACAAACATACTAACATATGCATGTGAGCATAATTCAAACATGCAAACAGACACACTCACCCTCCCGCTCACTGTTCTCCTCCTGCTCGTCGTCTTTCTACTCCTCTGTGAGACTCTTTCTCTCTCTCCCTCTCAGCCTTGCAGCTGCTACGTGGTCACGTGACCTCTTTTCTATCCACTTCCCTCCTCCTCCTCCTCCTCCTCCTCTCTATCCACCGCCCCCCTTCTCCTTTCCCTCCCTCTCCATCTATCACCCCTTCCATCCTACCTCCTCCTCCTCTTGTCTCCGTCACTCTTTTTATCTTTCCATTTTCTCTGCTTAGCTGTCGCTTCTCTCTCTCTCAAACTGTGCTCACTGTCGTTTTCTTTTCTCTCTTCATTCTTCATCCCTCTTCCTTTTGGCTCGCACTCGCAGGAGGGTGGAGGTTGGTTGGGGGTTGGAGGGGGGAGTAGAAAGAGGAGGAGGGTTTAGGGTGATGACGGGAGGGTGGGTGTGTGGTTTGAGCTCTGCGTGTGTGTGTGTGTGTGTGCGTGTGTGTGTGTGGCAACGGGTAGTGTTAACCCTCCATCCATCACTCTGTCTCTCTGCTAGTCAGCTCTGTCTGCTTTGGGGACAGGGAGAGGTGGGGACAGGGGGGAGGGGAGGTTTCTGACAGTGACCTTTGACCCTTCACCTCTGACCTCTGCTGCCCAGGACAGCAGGAAGTTGGAGGGTGAAACATACAACAGCCCTAAATACAAATTAAGACATTTAACTCCCTTTAGGAGTCTTTTTTAAAAGTGACGACTGAATGAATAAACACGACAAAAAGGTCATGCTAGCTGCCCCACAAGGCTGCAATGCTCATTGCACGCAAGTTTGAGCTGAGGACAGTGCCAGATGTGAAGGGACCATGTTGTTACCATAAACAAAAGGGCTTTATCCTCTGTGCCTTAGCCATAATAGGACATCTCAGACTTGTCAGGCTCGACATTATCAGACTTAATTTTCTGATGTTTCCGCTTAACTGTGGTTTGACCTGACAGCATGATTACAGTTAGTGTGTTACAAACAAGCTAACAAACTGTCAGCACTACAAATATGCAAACACATTAATGTCGCTAACAAAATAAGAATCATCGACCAACTGACGCTCCCGTCCAAAGAGCCACCAACCTGCTGTAGCTAAAAATATTCCTATGTGCGCCACAAACTAATAAAACTGCCTGCTTTGCCAAAATGGAAATCCGGGTGTGACTCCATTAATCCACACACACAAACACACACACACACACACACACACACACACACACACACACACACACACACACACACACACACACACACACACACACAATCACACTCTGCTCTGCATGGTGTAAGTGATATAGGACATGTTGAGCCCTGTGTCTTTGACACCTTTTTTGTGTCTCTCGCTCTCTCTAACTCTCACTTTCGCTCCCTCTCTCTCAAACACACACAAAAACAGACAAACACCGACTACACAGGGGGACTGTGAGGACAGCAGGGGGGGACCTGCTCTGCCCCATCAGCTCATTAAAAAAACACAACGTGTGTGTGTGCGTGTGTTTAAAGGGTGGGTCATTAGGATAGAAGAGGAGGTTGTAACACACTACCTACTCATTAACCCTCATCACATTGGCATGTCTGAGTGTGTGTGTTCTTGCGTCGGCTACTGTGTTAACAATTAGACATTAAATTGACTATTCTCATTTGTGTTTACGAACAGTTACCTAACATTAGACCAATAATGAGTGTGCACGCAGACACACACCCGCGTTCTCTTAACCCGAAACATGCTCTATTTAAGTTTTATTGTATTATTATTTGGGCTCCTACAGCTGATACTAATCGCAACAGCTACTGTTGCTGTTACAATAGCTGGCAGACTTTTTCAAATTCCTCTGACAAGCAAACACACACTCAAAGAGGGAGAGAAAGAGGGGGAGAGGAGAAGTAGCCAAATGTTTTACAGCCTCTTAAACTTGTCTGTAATAGCAGTCAGAGTGGCGTCAACACAGCAGTCTCCAGGGTTACTCCAGGGGCTGCGAAATGGCTTTACTAGCTCCAGTCACTCTGCAGCTCGCACAGAAACACTTAACACTTCCTTACAATCCATAAACAACGAACACACTCTCCCACTCCAGCATCTCACACACTCACGAATACAGAAATAGGCATGCAAATTAACATAAACGTCAGAGAGATGACATAAGACAGAACAACAAAAACACACATATGTAAGCCGTCCGTGTAAATACATGCAATGACGGGCATGTACAGAATTAGCTGACTCAAGATAGTGCGTCACAAAACGTATGCATGTGACCCCTAGAGACCAAACAGCCAGCAAGCATTTATGGTCCGAGGATAAATGGAGCAGAAAAACCACATAGTGTAATAACCAACACCTCCAGCATTAAAAACAAACAGGAAGCAACATCCAAAGACACACTGGAGCAGAGAATTAGCAGCACACAGCAGGAAAAGAAACAATGGAGACAGTATGGGAAGCGAAGCAGTCATTATTCTGTTTTATATTAAACACTGTGTCCGCTAGAGCCGAGCCATGTTTACTGTGCAATCATAACACAGTCGAGATGTTGCTGAAAGGTCTGTAAATTATCACCGCAACAGCTTAGAGCAGAAATGTGGGCTGTCAGCAGAGACGGGATGGCTAGAAGAAAAACTCCTCCTCTGTGTTGTTCTCTCCTCCCTTGAACTCCCTTCACTCGCACCTCCTCTTGGCTGCAGGATACTTTTTGTCTTCCAGTGACCCCTTCTCTATGTCTCTAATCAGTGTACTTGTCTACAAGCATCTTGTCACTGTCTGTCAGATACAGAAAGAAGATATATATAGCAGCTGTTTTGGGCCCCTTACACTTTTCTCTATCTGTCTGCGTAATCTTTTCTTTGTCTTGTCATTTCCTCCTCACTATCTCTTTTTCAGTCTCTCTAGACAACCTCTCCCATCACTGCATTTCTGTTTTTCTCCTCCGAGTCACTGATCTTTTCTGCAGCACGTGGCTCAATCTCGCTTCTCTGATAGGGAGATAATGCTAAAAGATAAAACAATCTGAGGCAAACCAGTCTTGCTCTTTCTCTGTTTGTTTTCGGCTCCTGGCTGCGTCTGACTCTTGCCCGCAGGTGTGTGTGTGTGTGTGTGTGTGTGTGTGTGTGTGTGTGTGTGTGTGTGTGTGTGTGTGTGTGTGTGTACAGAGTGTCGTGTCAGACAGTTGACAGCCACAGTTCCCCTCCTCTGGCCCGCGGTCGCCTCTGCTCACCAGGTGCCGACACCACGGTGGCTAGACCTCAACCATCTGAACCAACACGAGGGGGGGAGAACACACGCAACCACACACTCGTTGCACAAAGGTGTGCAAAGACAAACAGACCAGCAGATGCACATAGACTGGCCCGTCAGGCAGGTGTTTGGTAAGTATAAAGTGCAGGGTGTAATTGAGGTGTGTGCTGCAAAACAACTATCGCTGTAGTAAACAAGGATGTTAGTGTTGAAGAGTAACATTCCAGTTGAGGTTTGGGTCAGCAGATCTGAGAGGAGCTGATCCCGACGTCTCTGAGGAAATCAAGTTTACAGATTTTATGGATTATTTCCTCATATAGTACCACTGAATAGATGAGGCTGGAGCAATGACAATAGCAGCCATGGCAGTAGATTTATTCCCGTCATCACCTCCGTCCTTGTGTCAGCATGTACAGGCTACCAGACTACCAGACTACCACACAGTCAGCTATCACTGCTGTAATGAAACAATGTGCTTTGTGTTTCCATGTTGTGCTCGACCACCTCTTCAGAAAATGAAGACTATGCATTATAGATCCCATACTACAGTATACCAATTGTTATAGTATCCATGATTACAGTTTAGGACATGACATTTAAAATATAAATAATAACAAAACAAACAATCGCCAGTCCATACCAGCACTACACCATCAAGGACAAAATAAGACTATTTAAGTAATACAATACTGTATTTGAGGGAGCAAGTAAATACTATTTTCTAATGGGACAAAAAGATCCTTGTGGTGTCCTAAAGTGATCAAGAATGAACTCAAAACACCACTTAATCAATTGGTGTAATAAAGATCTGAATATAAAGAAAAAGAGTCACGTCTCATGGTGATATCTTCAGTCTTGTTTTGTCTGATTTACAATCCAAAAACCAAGTCCAGGTCCAAATACAATGATGTTTACAATTATATAAAACTTAATATATGGAGCAAATCCTAATAAATTACCTATTATAATAGATTAGCTAAATAGTTGCCTTTTAATTCCTTGTTAATGGACTAAGAGCTTTGGCTCTAATGGTATTGAAACTACAGGAGATTAAACAAAAAGTAGGATTAGATCATTAGAAACAAACCACTTCGTAGTCTACCAGAAACACACCATCGAGGAATATGGTTGTAATCCATAGTTATAAACTTTAAACAATTAATTCACATTAATAGGTTTAATAATTTAACGAAATAAAAAACACTGGGGTTAATCTGAAGCCATGGAGTGTGTGATCTGAGTTTTCAGTATCCATTTGAGAAGGAGGTAGCTAATTAAAGAGATTGGAGGTTTACTCAGTAACCCCTGCTGAGCAGCTGGTCTACGGCAGGTCAGGAGCAGCACATGGCGCATAGAGCGCGCGCGTGCGTGCGTGCGTGCGTGTGTGTGTGTGTGTGTGTGTGTGTGTGTGTGTGTGTGTGTGTGTGTGTGTGTGTGTGTGTGTGTGTGTGTGTGTGTTGAACTCCACCTGCAGGCTGTGTACACACACAAAAGCGACGTGATCCGCTTGACTGCTGCTAATGCGCCCGGCGGCAGATCTATCTCAGCCAAACAATACAGTCGCTGTTAAAGGTCCCGGATTAAAGAGCGACTCCTAGCTCCCAAGGGTGCTGTGAGACAAACCATTACAAGGAGACTGGTTGACACACCATGGTGTTTCAGGTCTGTCTTCCTTGTCGCTTAAGTTTACCAGGAGCAAACAGGGGCGGTGTGTAATCACCGACAAGTTGGACGAGAAAGATGACATAACAAGGGACCACAAACACCTTAACGAGCCTCACCTTCTTGCGGCTGCGTCAAGACGGACGCAGTTAACGGAATAAAGCAGGAAGTGATCGATTATTATTTCAAAGTAAGAGCATGCAAGGTTCCCGATATGAATATAGCCTGTATAATATATAAATATTAAAGAAACGACTATTTGATTGTGTTTGAATTATCATTTCAATACTAAATTTGGTCCCTTTATGAATTATTGTGACAAACGCAAAGTACGCTTTATTTTGAAAAACGTAACCAGAAGCTGTTTTCTCCTTCTGGCTTGACATTGTTCGTCAAGCTTAACCAGTTTGTCTGATTACACACACTATTGTCGACTGATTTAATCACACAGTGCACACTTTGACTGTTGTAGTCTACAGCAGGTAATCTAAAAATAGCCTCGAAGAAAAATAATTTTCCTTCCTCCAACAGCCTACAAAGTGAGGATTTAACTGCCTACAGACATCAAACAGAAACTGCTGCCATAACACAGAAACAGCACACAAGATAATACAAAATTGTCAGGTAAGAAAGATTAAAAGACGGTCATAGGGTAGATAAAGTCACCTTTCAGCACCATCCAAACAATAATTCAGTCATAATTTAACAATTCAACCCCAAGGTAACTTTAAAAGCATAGAGCCAATACGCATGACTGAATGACCTTATTATTCACTACAACAAAGCAAACATTGGGACGATTTGTAGCCGAGTAGACAACAGAAAACAGACAACTTACCGCCTCACCAAAGAAAAGACAATCCTCGGATGTTGTGCATCCTTAGATGGGTAAAGTACAGTGGCTCTGAGCAGCGATAAAGCCTGCTGTGCGATCTCCCCGACACCACCACAACACGCACCGATGTGATGATGTGGGAAGGAGAAGGACAACACGTTAGCTGTCCTCAGAGAGAGAGAGAGAGAGAGAGAGAGAGAGAGAGAGAGAGAGAGAGAGAGAGAGAGGCGGGGTATGAGATGGGAGGGAGGGAGGGAGGCGAGCACCTGCTCCATGCTCCCTGGAGAGATGGAGGAGGGATGGAGAGACGGAAGATGTGGCCCCAGACTGCTGATACCTCACTGCCTGACATGTTAACTGGAGAAAATCAGATATGTTAAAGTCTGCTCCTTCTGCTGCTGCTATACACTCACACAGCGCCTGGCTAACTTAACTCCTCATGATAATACAACTAGTATTGATCTCCTGCTGATGCTGACAAGAAACCACTACTTTACTGCTTCTACTACCACAGCCATCATCATCAGTGGAAACATAATCTGGTCTGGTGAAGAAGAACTCATCACTTTCACCTCATTAGAATAGATTGTTATTATTACTAAACATTTGCCTAATTGAGCATTGGCTCTTCTTATTGCTCTGATTTGCTTTACCAACTTCTGAGAAAGATAATGTGCTTCGGTGTGTTCAAAGGCTAGCTGCTAACCTTGTCTCTCTGCTGTTTGGTGATGCACAATGGATGTATTGGAACTTTATCAGTGTTTTTGCATGAAACACAAACAACACTGATGCTAGCTGTGAGACATAGAGTAAAGTTGGTTACTGTAAAACGAAAAGATGTGCTGAAAGACGCTAAAACACTCATCACACTCACTGACTGCAGCCTTAGTAACCTAAGAAGATAAAGTCAATATTTAAATAAGAATTTGACAAGAAAACAAGCTATTGGATTTTTTTCCTTTTCTTTTGCTGTCATTCTTTTACCCCTTCAGAATCAGGAGTGACAAACTAATCTACATTATAAAAGACATATAGGGAAAAATATTTAAAAAAAACACAAATATACTGTATGAAGTATCCGGTAATAACATGTTTATTACCGATCATCTGTCATCATATGCTATAAACTCACTCAGCCTGCTTCATTTAGTTTAATATTTCAACATCTCCCCTGGGCCTCTCTGTCTGTCTCCCGGTCTCCCTCTTTCTTAATCGTTCCTCCCTTCATCTCCCCATCCCTCTCTCCACGTCTCCCAAGCAGCTGCTCCACTTTGCAGCTATTTAACAGCTGTTTTGCATCGATTTGCGCTTCCGAGTGCAGATTTCTACCTTGTCCATCTTCTTCCTCCCTCTCACTTTTTATTTCTCCACCTCTCTTTCATCTCTTCCTTTTGCATTTCTAAGAAGCCAGACACACACTAGCACCAAACAGCCTTTATGTTTTCCTAAATGAATAGACTGTCTCCTTCAAGTCTTTCCCTGAGATCCGTTCAGTGATGAAAAATGTCACACACACAAGCATGCATAAACACAAACTGGCAGGCATGCACTCTAAAAGACACAAACATTTGCACACACACATTTGCACACACGCACACACACACATGCACGCCGCAGATTAGCGGCCCCCTACTTCCTTACTTTTCTATATGGAAACAACAAGTACTGAAGGAAGCGGTGAAAAAGAGAAGAAAAAAGTGAGGCTCCCCTATAATCCCCAAAATCCCTCTCTCTTGTACTCAAACCTACACAAAAGGAGAGAGGGGGAGTGAGCGATTGTGTGTGTGTGTGTGTGTGTGTGTGTGTGTGTGTGTGTGTGTGTGTGTGTGTGTGTGTGTGTGTCTGCAGAGACTAGCCTGACATGATTTATGGTTTGGCTGTGTACTGCAGGCAGACACTTTCAGTTTTCTCTGAGGTGGGTGTCTCACCTCCATCCTTTGTGACCTATACAGGTTGCATTTTGTGTGTGAATGTGTGTGTGTATGTGTGTGTGTGTGTGTGTGTGTGTGTGTGTGTGTGTGTGTGTGTGTTGCACATGAGCTTGTCTGTGTATGTCTGCAGGTGCATGAAAGAGAGGATAAACCTGATCGCACACGCTGCTCTGTGTGTTTATGGTGTGTGTGTGTGTGTGTGTGTGTGTGTGTGTGTGTGTGTGTGTCTGTATGCAGTGTTGGGGTCAAAGCGCGCAGCAGTGTGTATTCTCTGGGTGGGTTATACTTGGCGGTGGACTGTAGGATCCCCCATTAAGCAGCGTGTAAAAGAGGCCAAGCACAGAGGCCATTATGAACTCCGGCAGTAATAGCTCCAGAAATCTTCCTGCCTCTGGAGACCTGGTCATTAGCCTATTCCTCTCTCATAAAGCCCTCTATCCATCACACACGCAAGCATACACACATTTGTATGCAGCCGCACACAAACACACACAAACACGTGCACGGTTTGTTTCCGTCTCCTGCTTTCTAGCTCTCTGTCCATTCATCTCTGGTGAAGAGTGTAGTGCTGGGGATAGTACTACAAGAACAGTCCACTAAGGAATCCGCAGATGTCTTAAAAAACAGATGCACATAAACACACACACAAATACACACTGCTCGTACACGCACACAGATGCTCATTTACAAAAGCAGCGAGGCATAATATCAGCCATGAACCCAAACCGCTGATTATTTAAATGTATTCCTCCTTCCCCATCCAGTGAAAGTGAGACGCTGTAGCAGCCTTTTAGGTCTGGTCAGGTAGGAGATTACAAACAGAAACACTGTCACATACAATGGCGCTGCGTGGCTGGATGAGCATTGTAATGGCAACTAAACCCACCTTCTGAGCATTCACACAAACACACATGTACTTGTGCATGCACACACTACGTGACAAGATGTATTGGTAATTCAGACAGCGAAGACGACCTGCAGAGGCAACAAGGAGGTGATACCCTCTTTTTTCTCAGGCAGCTGTACAGACACACACACTATACAGTGGTGTGTTCACAATCACCCTGCAAAATCATGTGCACGCACCACACAGGACACTCACACACACAACATAACAATATTACTATTGTATCACCAAACGGACATACTGTGAGTACATGTATTCAC
>NC_136597.1:13058976-13061476 GCF_910589615.1 Taurulus bubalis | reverse complement strand
CTATGACAAAAACCTTTTACACGCGTGCATAAAAACACACTCATGCACACAGATGCTGCTGAAAAGTACACACGCTACACAGACATTAAGCAAGACCTAGGAAACTGAAAAAAGAGAGGATGAAAGCAAGAGTGGAGGGAGAGAGGAAGGGAAAGGGAGGAGAGGGAAGAGGAGAGGTTGCTTCCTGGAGAGATCTTCTTCCTCTCTTGTTCACATGCACGCGCAGAAATACACACATACACACACACACACACACATACAAACATTGACAAAGCACCACATAATCACTCTGATTCAATCATTTATGAAAGCAGATGTATAATTCAAAAACCGGCATGAAAGATTCACAAGGCAAAGAACATTGTTTAATCTGCCCTCCGCCCTCTAATTCCCCCCATCAATCCCTCTCTCTCTCTCTCTCTCTCTCTCTCTCTCTCTTCTCTCTCTCTCTCTCTCTCTCTATCTCTCTCTTCACCTTTTGCCACAGCAGGTTTTTAATCATTGACCGCAGTCTGGCCCCAACTAAAAGGTCAGAGATCAGGGTTAAAGGTCGGGGTAAAGACACGTCGGGAAGGTCTGCCGTCATGCCTTCAAACGTTATCCTTCACATCAATTCCTTTACTGCTTAAATCTACAAAAACCTACTTCACACATCTTTTCTTTCCTCCTCACCTTCTCTCCGTCACACTGCCTTTTCACTGACCTCTCCCTCCCCCTTCTTTCTCTTTTCGGTGTTGTTCTGTCATGCTGCCATCAGGCATGTTTAAGCACCTTTCTCAGGTAACCTCACACCTGTCTCCACGCTGACACGGCTGCACTCTCTTCTATATCACACAGTTGCCTGAAAGACTGCAGACAATAGACGCTCAGGCTGTTTGGCTGAAGCAGCAAAAGCTCCACAGCAGAGGAGAGATAAACCAGACAGTCAAGCAAATAAAAACCACACAACCCTGACCGAGCAACCTTTATTGTGGCACACTGTTCTTTCATCCAGGGGCAACACCTCACTTTTTCATTATTGATTAAACTGTAGATTATTTTCTTCGTGAATTAATTAAATAAGATATAATGTAAGATATTCCTTTATTAGTCCCTAATTAGTAATTAACTGTTTGGTCCAAAAGATGTCAGAAAACAGAAAATACTCTTCACAATTTTCAAAGGTTCAAATTGGCATCTGGAAATAGATAGTTTTGGCCCTCCAACAGTCCAAAATCCCCAAAATATTCAGCTTAATATCATTGAAGACTATGAATCCTGCCAAATTTTCTCATTTTTGAAGGTAGAACTATAGTATTATCTGCGTTTTGGTTGACTGATCAATTACAGTAATTGACTAATCATTTCAGCTCTGTAACATTTCAAGTTGGAAAATGTGAATGTGGCCTACACGGATAGGCCACATTCACATTTTTAAAAGATCCAATGGTCTTCCAACAACTTTGGGGAAAACTAGCAAAACAATAAATTCAAGATTTAAGCGTGTACACAGATTCACTAAAGAAAATGTCCACATTGTAAATATATAGTAACTTACAGAATAGGAGCAAAAAGAAAATACTCAACTGAAAGCATGCAACATATATTTTTCTTATTTTGACTATAAAAAAAGAAATCCTGCTGGAAATATAAACAATATCAGCTTTTAAGAAATCCTTTCGCTTGGTCTTTCTGTTTAAGAATAATCCAAATGATGAATTTATATAAAAATATCATAACACGGCTGCTGCAATGTCTGTGACTGCTTCAGAGGCACAGGGTAACTCTCCTTACCTGGTAGAAGACTGTAAATCAATGTGACATCACTCAAGCTATTAATTATGTGTTGAAAGAATGATTGAATGGAAGGGAAATTTACTCTCTGCAGCCATGTGACCAGCATACAGTTTGACAGCACGAGGAATACCAGCACAGAGTGTCCACAGAAAAATTAAAGATTGTATAAAAGTGGTCTTACCTGGGAGGTAGAAGTGTGGAGGCTTTAAACCAAACATGGTCCTGGATCACTCCTCCACTGACTGAGAGAAGAAGAGACTACAAGAGGCAGGGAGGGGGCTGTGGTCGGCCGGGTTAAGGAGCGCGTTGTTGGTGTAAGTCATCAGACGGCTCCCTCCTCCGGCTCTCTTTTGGCCCTGCGGGTGCGAGGAGGGAGGAGGGGAGAGGTCAGCTTCTGTCTACCTCCCTCCCCTCCTCTTCACCCTCTGGACTGAACCCGTGTCGAGCGAGGAGGTGGAGGGATCAGAGGGAGACAGAGAGGAAGAAGACACAGAAGTACAGCGTTAGAGAGAGAGAAAATGAGGAGAAGAAAACGCTCCACAAGCTGAGGACGGGTGACAGTGTGCTCATGCCATCTTTAACTGAGGAGCTCGCCTGAGAGGGAGAGCCTCTGAGAGAGTTGGGAGGCTGACAGGGAGGATAGGAAGAGGGGGGAGGGAGTGAAGGAAAGAGAGAGTAGAGAGAAAGAGAGAGAGAGTGTTCAGCCGGCGTCCTCTCCTTTTTT